>NW_017216888.1:0-12892 GCF_001704415.2 Capra hircus | reverse complement strand
CTGGGAGGAAAGCACACGTGAATGCCCCCACTCGAGAGGAGGACTGACTCCCCTGGGGAGACTCCAGAAGTACCCCAAGATCCATGTCAGCACTGGAGAGGAATCCTCAGGTTCAGGCACCGTCTCCACACAAGGTTTAGGCCCCGACATCGACGGGAGAGGAAACCTGAGAAGCCCCTGAGCAACTCGCATGGGGACTGGCATTTCCTGAGGCCACCAGAGCGGGTCCCTGAGGTCCCGGTCGTAAGTCGAGAGCACCTGCCGCAACTCGAGAAAATCCAGGAGGTTCTCCCCTCCAGGGAGATGAGCCCTTTTCCGCTGAGGCGTCTCGAGGCTAATCACACCTAACCTCTGAACTTCCAAAGGGTCGTTCACACCCTAGCTGCAACTCAAGTAGTTCCCTGACTTACCCGTCTCCACTCGAGAGGAAGGTCGAGAGTCCCGCCCACATCCAGAGGAGACCCGTTTCTGCCTCCTAGATCGAGAGGAGGGATCCTTTCCCTGCGTGTTCGGGATAGAATTCCCGGCGTTCCCATCGCATCTCAAGAGGAGGCCCTCTCCACAAGAAAGGCGAGAGCAACTCCAGGGTCGTGCCACCATTCCCAGAGGCCCCAGATTTATCAGTCCATTCCAGGGAAACCTGTTTTCCCTGGACTGCCTCGACTTTCAAGCCCGAGGATCGACTCACACCACGGTGGCTCGTGGACAGACCTGTGGGAAAGCCTCGTGGAAATTCTCGTTGGAAAAGCCTCGAGGAAAAGAAACAGATCCCTTGTTCCACGCGAAGGGAAGCGTGACACTGCTGCTAGAGCTCGGAAGCAAAGGGCACGTGCATGCCCCCTCGAGACGAGGACTGACTCCCTGGGAAGACTCCAGAAGTACCCAAGATCCATGTCAGCACTGCAGAGGAATCTCAGGGTCCGGCACTGACTCCACACAAGTCTTAGGCTCTAGCATCGACAGGAGAGGAATCCGAGAGGCCCCAAAGCAACTCGCATGGGGACTGGCCTTTCCTGAGGCCACCAGAGCGGGTCCCTGAGGGCCCCGTCGTAAGTCGAGAGCACCTGCCGCAACTCGAGAAAATCCAGGAGGTTCTCCCCTCCAGGCGAGATGAGGCCCATTTCCCCTGAGGCGGCTCGAGCAATCACATCTAACCTCTGGAACTTCCAAAGGATCCTTCACACCCTTGCTGCAACTCAAGAAGTTCCCCGACATACCCGACTCCACTCGAGAGGAAGCAAGAGAGTCCCTCCCACATGTAGAGGAGCCCGTTTCCGCCTCCTAGCTCGAGAGGAGGATCCTTTCCCTGCGTGGTCGGGAAAGAATTCCCGGCCTTCCATCGCATCTCAAGTGGAAGGCGCTCTCCACAGGAAAGGCGAGAGGAACTCCAGGGTCGTGCCACATTCCCAGAGTCCCCCAGATGTTTCAGTCCATTCCAGGGAAACCTGTTTTCCCTGCACTGCCTCGACTTTTAAGCCGAGGATCGACTCACACCACGGTGGTACGTGGGACAGCCCTGTGGGAAAGCCTCGTGAAAAAGCCCCGTGGGAAGGCCTCGAGGGAAAGCCCCTGATCCTTGATCCACGCGAAGGGAAGCGTGAAACTGCTGCTACAGCTCGGGAGGATAGCGCACGTGCATGCACCCACTCGAGACAAGGACTGACTCCCCTGGGGAGACTCCAGAAGTACCCCAAGATCCATGTCAGCACTGGAGAGGAATCCTCAGGTTCCGGCACTGACTCCACACAAGGTTTTAGGCCCCAGCATCGACGGGAGAGGAAACCCGAGAGGACCCGTGAGGCCCCCGAGCAACTCGCATGGGGACTGGCCTTTCCTGAGGCCACCAGAGCGGGTCCCTGAGGTCTCCCGTCGTAAGTAGAGAGCACCTGCCACAACTCGAGAAAATCCAGGAGGTTCTCCCCTCCAGGCGAGACGAGGCCCATTTCCGCTGAGGCGTCTCCGAGGCTATTCACACCTAAATTCTGGAAACTTCCAAAAGGGTCCTTCACACCCTTGCTGCAAGTCAAGAAGTTCCGCATCATTCCCGTCTCCACTCGAGAGGAAGCACGAGAGTCCCGCCTACATCCAGAGGAGCCCCGTTTCTGCCTCCTAGCTCGAAAGGAGGGATCCTTTCCCTGCGTGGTCAGGAAAGAATTCCCGGCGATTCCGTCGCCTCTCAAGAGGAGGCGCTCTCCACAGGAAAGGCGAGAGGAACTCCAGGGTAGTGCCACCATTCCCAGAGTCCCCCAGATGTCTCAGTCCATTCCAGGGAAACCTGTTTTCCCTGCACTGCCTCGAATTTCAAGCCGAGGATCGACTCACACCACGGTGGCAGGTGGGACAGCCCTGTGGGAAAGCCTCGTGGGAAAGCCACAGATACCTTAAGCCACTCGAGGGGAAGTGTGACACTGCTGCTTCAGCTCGGGAGGAAAGCGCACGTGCATGCCCACACTCGAGACGAGGACTGACTCCCCTGGGGAGACTCCAGAAGTACCTCAAGATCCATGTCAGCATTGGAGAGGAATACTCAGGTTTCGGCACTGGCTCCACACAAGATCTTAGGGCCCGGCATCGACGTGAGAGGAATCCCGAGAGGCCCCGGAGCAACTCGCATGGGGACTGGCCTTTCCTGACTCAACCACAGCGGGTCCCTGAGGTCCCCGTCGTAAGTCGAGAGCACCTGCCGCAACTCGAGAAAATCCAGGAGGTTCTCCCCTGCAGGCGAGATGAGGCCCATTTCCGCTGAGGTGTCTCGAGGCTAATCACAACTAACCTCTGGAACTTCCAAAGGGTCCTTCACACCCTTGCTGCAACTCAAGAAGTTCCCCGACATACCCGTCTCCACTCGAGAGGAAGCAAGAGAGTCCCTCCCACATGTAGAGGAGCCCCGTTTCCGCCTCCTAGCTCGAGAGGAGGGATCCTTTCCCTGCGTGGTCGGGAAAGAATTCCCGGCCTTCCCATCGCATCTCAAGTGGAGGCGCTCTCCACAGGAAAGGCGAGAGGAACTCCAGGGTCGTGCCACATTCCCAGAGTCCCCCAGATGTTTTCAGTCCATTCCAGGGAAACCTGTTTTCCCTGCACTGCCTCGACTTTTAAGCCGAGGATCGACTCACACCACGGTGGTACATGGGACAGCCCTGTGGGAAAGCCTCGTGGGAAAGCCACAGGTCCCTTGATCCACGCGAAGGGAAGCGTGACACTGCTGCTACAGCTCGGGAGGGAAAGCGCACATGCATGCCCCCACTCGAGACGAGGACTGACTCCCCTGGGGAGACTCAGGAAGTACCCCAAGATCCATGTCAGCACTAGGAGAGGAATCCTCAGGTTCCGGCACCGACTCCACTCAAGGTCTTATGCCGGGGTCCAGCCCCGGTGGATCCAGGGAATTCGAAGGGTGGACGGGGTTGGCGTGGAATGACTTGTTTATTTATTAATGTAAGATTAGATTAGGAAACTATAGTGTAGTAAGAAGATTAAGTCGAGGAAGAGGGCTGAATAGCTTGGTTTACGCGGACGGCCAATAAAATTCCAGACAAGGAATTTGCACCACCTACGTTGGGCCACCGGCGCCCGCTTGAATATCTAAGGGTGCCTCGCATTAAGCTCCCTTTCGTCTGGGTCTTAACAGCCAGGGCAAGTAAGTAGACCTGGCGAGCCTCCGCACTCCAGGTGGAGATTCAGCCTGAAGCTATAATAAGGAGCAGAGAGAAGGAAAGGTAGAGAAGAAGAAAGAGAGAGAAAGACACGGGGGGAGCCAGAGTCCCAAGAAACCAGGCTGAGAGACTAGTTCGAGAAGCTGGTCCGATAAACTGGCCCCCGGCCCCTAGCCTCCTCCTTTATTGTTCAGAAGGCCTTTTATACTTTTGATAAAACATGGAGACCAATGGATAACACAAAATTATGTAGCGTTTGCAACCCAGATTCTTTCTGTATAACATTTTGTATACAAAAGGTCTCAGGTGATTTACATTATCTTCTGGCCAAGAGGCTTGTTAAAACTTTTTGGCTCTCTTCCTTAATGAATGTTAATTTTGTTTCCCCAGAAGTGTTTTTCTTTAATCTGCATCTCCTTAAAGCATTAAAGTTACATCTCTATAGAACAAAGGTGCAGTGGGTTATAACAAAGAAGGTACTTAACTCAAAGATCTAATGTTGCTAATACCAGGTCTACTACTTGTTTTTCTATATACCAACTATATCTAAAAATAAAGGAAATGAAAATTTGGCAACAAGCATTGACCCAAAAAATGAAACTTTTAATCAGTCCTACTCTAAAGATTTTGACTCCTCAGAAGCTCCTGCATTCCTAGGATGTTTTAAGCTTCCTGTGCCTCCTGCGGTCAGGAGGCCTCAAACAATCACAAGCGCAGCTGTACGAGTCCTACAGGCAGGCTAGAAAGCCATCAGAGGGTTTTTGGATTGAAACACTCTTTCAAATGCAGAAGACTAACGCCCTGAATTGACTTTTTCCAGAAAAGGTCAGAAGAGTGAAAAAGCAGAGCACAAAAACCGGCAGATTTTTGTTGGGGTACATGATTAAAAATTTCCAGAGGGGTCCCTGAAGTCTGAGCATGCCTTGCGTATGTCAGCTTCCTTCCTCATAACCTTGTCAAGGGCGGGCTTCCTCACACTGGCTCCCGGAAGTCTTAGGCCCCGGCATCGACAGGAGAGGAATCCCGAGAGGCCCCCGAGCAACTCGCATGCGGACTGGTCTTTCCTGAGGCCACCAGAGCGGGTCCCTGAGGTCCCCGACGTAAGTCGAGTGCACCTGCCGCAACACGAGAAAATCCAGGAGGTTCTACCCTCCAGGCGAGATGAGGCCAATTTCCGCTGAGGCGTCTCGAGGCTAATCACACCTAACCTCTGGAACTTCCAAAGGGTCCTTCACACCCTTGCTGCAACTCAAGAAGTTCCCCGACATACCCGTCTCCACTCGAGAGGAAGCAGGAGAGTCCCGCACACATCCAGAGCAGCCCTGTTTTCGCCTCTTGCTCAGGAGGGATCCTTTCCCTGCGTGGTCGGGAAAGAATTCCCGGCGTTCCCGTCGCATCTCAAGAGGAGGCGCTCTCCACAGGAAAGGCGAGAGGAACTCCAGGGTCGTGCCACCATTCCCAGAGTCCCCCAGATGTCTCAGTCCATTCCAGGGAAACCTGTTTTCCCTGCACTGCCTCGACTTTCAAGCCGAGGATCGACTCACACCACGGTGGCACGTGGGACAGCCCTGTGGGAAAGCCTCCTGGGCAAGATTCGAGGGAAACCACAGATCCCTTGATCCACGCGAAGGGAAGCATGATACTGCTGCTACAGCTCGAGAGGAAATCGTACGTGCATGCCCCAATTCGAGACGAGGACTGACTCCCCTGGGGAGACTCCAGAAGTACCCCAAAACCACGTCAGCACTGGAGAGGAATCCTCAGGTTCTGGCACCGACTCCACGCAAGGTCTTAGGCCCCTGCATCGTCGGGAGAGGAATCCCGATAGGCCCCCGAGCAACTCGCATGGGGACTGGCCTTTCCTGAGGCCACCAGAGCGGGTCCCTGAGGTCCCCGTCGTAAGTCGAGAGCACCTGCCACAACTCGAGAAAATCAGGAGGTTCTACCTTCCAGGCGAGATGAGGCCCATTTCCGCTGAGGTGTCTCGAGGCTAATCACATCTAAACTCTGGAACTTCCAAAGGGTCCTTCACACCCTTGCTACAACTCAAGAAGTTCACCGAAATACCCGTCTCGACTGGAGAGGAAGCACGAGAGTCCCGCACACATCCAGAGGAGCCCCGTTTCCGCCTCCTAGCTCGAGAGAAGGGTTCCTTTCCCTGCGTGTTCGGGAAAGAATTCCTGGCCTTCCCATCGCAGCTCAAGAGGGGGCGCTCTCCACAGGAAAGGCGAGAGGAACTCCAGGGTCGTGCCACCATTCCCAGAGTCCCCCAGATGTCTCAGTCCACTCCAGTAAACCGTGTTTTCCTTGCACTGCCTCGACTTTCAAGCCGAGGATCGACTCACACCACGGTGGCACGTTGGACAGCCCTTTGGGAAAGCCTCCTGGGAAAGCCTCGTGGGAAAGCCTCGAGGGAAAGCCACAGATTCTTTGATCCACGCGAAGGGAAGCCTGACACTGCTGCTACAGCTGGGGAGGAAAGCGCTCGTGCATGCCCCCACTCGAGACGAGGACTGACTCCCTTAGGGAGACTCCAGAAATACCCCAGGAACCGTGTCAGCACTGGAGTGGAATCCTCCGGTTCCGGCACCGACTCCACACAAGGTCTTATGCCCCGGCATCGACGGGAGAGGAATCCCGAGAGGCCCCATGCAACTCGCATGGGGACTGGCCTTTCCTGAGGCCACCAGAGCGGGTCCCAGAGGTCCCCGTCGTAAGTCAAGAGCACCTGCCGAAACTGAGAAAATCCAGGAGGTTCTCCCTTCCAGGCTAGATGAGGCCCATTTCCGGTGAGGCGTCTCGAGGCTAATCACACCGAACATCTGGAATTTCCAAAGGGTCCTTCACACCCTTGCTGCAACTCAAGAAGTTCCCCGACATACCCGTCTACCCTCGAGAGGAAGCACGAGAGTCCGGCCCACATCCAGAGGAGCCCCGTTTCCGCCTCCTAGCTCGAGAGGAGGGATCCTTTCCCTTCGTGTTCGGGAAAGAATTCCCGGCGTTCCCGTCCCATCTCAAGAAGAGGCGCTCTCCACTGGAAAGGCGAGCGGAACTCCAGGGTCGTGCAACCATACCCAGAGTCCCTCAGATGTCTCAGTCCATTCCAGGGAAAACTTTTTTCCCTGCACTGCCTCGACTTTCAAGCCGAGGATCGACTCTCACCACGGTGGCACGTGGGACAGCCTTGTGGGAAATACTCGAGGGAAAGCCTCGTGGGAAAGCCTCGAGGGAAAGCCACAGATCCCTTGATCCATGAGAAGGGAAGCCTGACACTGCTGCTACAGCTGGGGAGGAAAGCGCTCGTGCATGCCCCCACTCGAGACGAGGACTGACTCCCCAGGGGAGACTCAGGAAGTACCCCAAGATCCATGTCAGCAGTGGAGAGGAATCCTCAGGTTCCGGCACCGACTCCACACAAGGTCTTAGGCCCCGGCATCGACAGGAGAGGAATCCGGAGAGGCCCCCGAGCAACTAGCATGGGGAATGGCCTTTCCTGAGGCCACCAGAGCGTGTCCCTGAGGTCCCCGTCATAAGTGGAGAGCAACTGCCGCAACTGGAGAAAATCCAGAAGGTTCTCCCCTCCAGGCGAGATGAGGCCCATTTCCAATGAGGCCTCTCGAGGCTAATCACACCTAACCTTGGAACTTCCAAAGGGTACATCACCCACTTGTTGCAACTCAAGAAGTTCCCCGACATAACCGTCTCCACTTGAGAGAAAGCTCGAGCCTCCCGCCCACATCCAGAGGAGCCCCGTTTCCGCCTCCTAGCTCGAGAGGAGGGATCCTTTCCCTGCGTGGTAGGGAAAGAATTCCCGACGTTTCCGTCGCATCTCAAGAGGAGGCGCTCTCCACAGGAAAGGCGAGAGGAACTCCAGGGTCGAACCACCATACCCTGAGTCCCCCAGATGTCTCAGTCCATTCCAGGGAAACCAGTTTTCCCTGCACTGCCTCGACTTTCAAGCTGAGGATCGACTCACACCACGGTGGTACGTGGGACAGCCCTGTGGGAAAGCCTCGTGGGAAAGCCTCCTGCGAAAACGTCGAGTGAAAGCCACAGATTTCCTCATCCACGCGAAGGGAAGCATGACACTGCTGCTTCAGCTCGGGAGGAAAGTGCAGGTGCATGACCTAAGTCGAGACGAGGAGTGAATCCCCGGTGGAGACTCCAGAAGTACCCCAAGATCCATGTCAGCACTGGAGAGGAAGCCTCAGCTTTCGGCACCGACTCCACACAAGATCTTAGGCCCCGGCATCGACGGGAGAGGAATCCCGAGATCCCCCCGTGCAACTCGCATGGGGACTGGCCTTTCCTGAGGCCACCAGAGCGGGTCCCTGAGGTCCCCGTTGTAAGTCGAGAGCACCTGTGGCAACTCGAAAAAATCCAGGAGGTTCTCCCCTCCAGGCGAGATGAGACCCATTTCCGAAGAGGCGTCACGAGGCTAATCAACCTGGCCTCTGGAACTTCCAGAGGGTCCTTCACACCCTTGCTGCAACTCAAGAAGTTCCCCGACATACCCGTCTCCACACGAGAGGAAGCACGAGAGTCCCGCCCACATCCAGAGGAGCCCCGTTTCCGCCTCTTTGCTTGAGAGGAGGGATCCTTTCCCTGCATGGTCGGGGAAAGAATTCCCGGCGTTCCCGTCGCATCTCAAGTGGAGGAGCTCTCCACAGGAAAGGCGAGAGGAACTCCAGGGTCGTGCCACCATTCCCAGAGTCCCCCAGATGTCTCAGTCCATTTAGGGAAACCTGTTTTCCCTGCACTGCCTCGACTTTCAAGCCGAGGATCGACTCACACCACGGCGGCAGGTAGGACAGCCCTGTGGGAAAGCCTCCTCGGAAAGCCTCTTGGGAAAGCCTCGAGGGAAAGCCACAGATCCCTTGATCCACTCTACGGGAAGCGTGACACTGCTGCTAGAGCTGGGGAGGAAAGCGCACGTGCATGCCCCCACTCGAGACGAAAACTGACTCCATTGGGGAGACTCCAGAAGTACCCCAAGATCCATGTCAGCCCTGGAGAGGAATCCTCAGGTTCCGCAACCGACTCCACACAAGGTCTTAGGCCCCGGCATCGATGGGAGAGGAATCCCGAGCATCCCCCGAGCAACTCGCATGGGGACTGGTCTTTCCTGAGGCCACCAGAGAGGGTCCCTGAGGTCCCCGTCGTAAATCGAGAGCACCTGCCGCAACTCGAGAAAATCGAGGAGGTTCTCCCCTCCAGGCGAAATGAGGCCCATTTCCGCTGAGGCGTCTCGAGGCTAATCACACCTAACCTCTGGAAATTCCAAAGGGTACTTCACACGCTTGCTGCAACTCAAGAAGTTCCCCGACATACCCGTCTCCACTCGAGAGGAAGCACGAGAGTCCCTCCCATATCCAGAGGAGCCCCGTTTTCGCCTCTTGCTCAGGAGGGATCCTTTCCCTGCGTGGTCGGGAAAGAATTCCTGGCGTTCCCGTCGCATCTCAAGAGGAGGTGCTCTCCACAGGAAAGGCGAGAGGACCTCCAGGGTCGTGCCACCATTCCCAGAGTCCACCAGATGTCTCAGTCCATTCCAGGGAAACCTGTTTTCCCTGCACTGCCCTCAACTTTCAAGCCGAGGATCGACTCACACCACGGTCGCACGTGGAACAGCCCTGTGGGAAAGCCTCGAGGGAAAGCCTCGTGGGATAGCCTAGAGTGAAAGCCACATATCCCTTGATCCACGCGAAGGGAATCGTGACACTGTGGCTACAGCTCGGTAGGAAAGCGCACGTGCATGCCCCCACTCAAGACGAGGACTGACTGCTCTGAGGAGACTCCAGAAGTACCCCAAGATCCATGTCAGCACTGTAGCGGAATCCTCAGGTTCCGGCAGCGACTCCACAAATGGTCTTAGGCCCCAGCATCGACGGGCGAGGAATCCCGAGAGGCCCCTGAGCAACTCGCATGGGGACTGGGCTTTCCTGAGGCCACAAGAGCGGGTCCCGGAGGTCCCCGTCGTAAGTCGAGAGCACCTGCCGCAACTCGAGAAAATCCAAGAGGTTCTCCCCTCCAGGCGACATGAGGCCCATTTCCCCTGAAGCTTCTCGAGGCTAGTCACACCTAACCTCTGGAACTTCCAAAGGGTCCTTCACACCCTTGCTGCAACTCAAGAAGTTCCCTGACATACCCGTCTCCACTCGAGAGGAAGCACGAGAGTCCCGCCCACATCCAGAGGAGCCCCGTTACCGCCTCCCAGCTCGAGAGGAGAGATCCTTTCCCTGCGTGGTAGGGAAAGAATTCCCGGCGTTCCCGTCGCATCTCAAGAGGAGGCGCTCTCCACAGGAAAGGCGAGAGGAACTCCAGGGTCGTGCCAGCATTCCCAGAGACCCCCAGATGTCTCAGTCCATTCCAGGGAAACCTGTTTTCCCTGCACTGCCTCGACTTTCAAGCCGAGGATCGACTCACACCACGGTGGCACCTGGGACAACCCTTTGGGAAAGCCTCGTGGGAAAGCCACAGATCCCTTGATCCACGCGACGGGAAGCGTGACACCTCTGCTACAGCTCGGGAGGAAAACGCACGTGCATGCCCCCACTCCAGACGAGGACTGACTCCCCTGGGGAGACTCCAGAAGTACCCCAAGATCCATGTCAGCACTGGAGAGGAATCCTCAGGTTCGGGCACCTACTCCACACAAGGTCTTATGCCGGGGTCCAGCCCCGGTGGATCCAGGGAATTCGAAGGGTGGTCGGCGTTGGTGTGGAAAGACTTGTTTATTTATTAATGTAAGATTAGATTAGGAAACTATAGTGTAGTAAGAAGATTAAGTGGAGGAAGAGGGCTGAATTGCTTGGTTTACGCGGACGGCCAATAAAATTCCAGACAAGGTATTTGCACCACCTACGTTGGGCCACCCGGCGCCCGCTTGAATATCTAAGGGTGCCTCGCCTTAAGCTCCCTTTCGTGCGGGTCTTAACAGTCAGGGCAAGTAAGTAGACCTGGCGAGCCTCCGCACTCCATGTGGAGATTCAGCCTGAAGTTATAGTAAAGAGCAGAGAGAAGGAAAGGTAGAGAAGAAGCAAGAGAGAGAAAGACACGGGGGGAGCCAGAGTCCCAAGAAACCAGGCTGAGAGACTAGTTCGAGAAGCTGGTCCGAGAAACTGGCCCCCGGCCCCTGGCCTCCTCCTTTATTGTTCAGAAGGTCTTTTATACCTTTGATAATACATGGAGATCAATGGATAACCCAAAATGATGTAGTGTTCGCAACCCAGATTCTTTCTGTATATCATTTTGTATACAAAAGGTCTCAGGTGATTTACATTATCTTCTGGCCAAGAGGCTTGTTAACACTTTTTGGCTCTCTTCCTTAATGAATGTTAATTTTGTTTCCCCTGAAGTGTTTTTCTTTAATCTGCATCTCCTTAAAGCATTAAAGTTACATCTCTATAGAACAAAGGTGCAGTGGGTTATAAGAAAGTAGGTTGCTTAACTCAAAGATCTAATGTTGCTAATACCAGGTCTACTACTTGTTTTTCACTACCAACTATATCTAAAAATAAAGGATATGAAAATTTGGCAGCAAGCATTGACCCAAAAAATCAAACTTTTAATCAGTCCTATTCTAAAGATTCTGACTCCTTGGAAGCTCCTACATTCCTAGGATGTTTTAAGCTTCCTGTGCCTCCTGCGGTCAGGAGGCGTCAAACAATTACACGCGCAGCTGTACAAGTCCTACAGGCAGGCTAGAAAGCCATCAGAGGGTTTTTGGATTGAAACACTCTTTCAAATGCAGAAGACTAACGCCCTGAATTGACTTTTCCAGAAAAGGTCAGAAGAGTGAAAAAGCAGAGCACAAAACCCGGCAGATTTTTGTTGGGGTACATGCTTAAAAATTTCCAGAGGGGTCCCTGAAGTCTGAGCACGCCTTGCGTATGTCAGCTTCCTTCCTCATAACCTTGTCACGGGCGGGCTTCCTCACACTGGCTCCCAGCAGCCTTAGGCCCCGGCATCGACGGGAGAGGGAATCCCGAGAGGCCCCGAGTAACTCGCATGCGGACTGGCCTTTCCTGAGGCCACCAGAGTGGGTCCCTGAGGTCCCTGTCATAAGTCGAGATCACCTGCTGCAACTCGAGAAAATCCAGGAGGTTCTCCCCTCCAGGCGAGATGAGGCTCATTTCCGCTGGAGGCGTCTCGAGGCTAATCACACCTAACCTCTGGAACTTCCAAAGGGTCCTTCAAACCCTTGCTGCAACTCAAGAACTTCCACGACATACCCGTCTCCACTCGAGAGGAAGCACGAGAGTCCCGCCCACATGCAGAGGAGCCCCGTTACCGCCTCCTAGCTCGAGAGGAGGGATCCTTTCCCTGCGTGGTTGGGAAAGAATTCCCGGCGTTCCCGTCGCATCTCAAGAGGAGGCGCTTTCCACAGGAAAGGCGAGAGGAACTCCAGGTTCGTGCCACCATTCCAGAGTCCCCTGGATGTTTCAGTCAATTCCAGGAAAAGCGGTTTTCCCTGCACTGCGTCGACTTTCAAGCCGAGGATCGACTCACAAAACGGTGGCAAGTGGACAGCCCTGTGGGAAAGCCTCGTGGGAAAACCTTGAGGGAAAGCCCTTATCCCTTGATCCACGCAAATGGAATCGCGACACTGCTGCTACCGCTGCGGGAAGAAAGCGCACGTGCATGCCCCCACTCGAGACGAGGACTGACTCCCCTGGGGAGACTCCAGAAGTACCCCAAGATCCATGTCAGCACTGGAGAGGAATCGGCAGGTTCCAGCACTGACTCCACACAAGGTCTTAGGCCCAGCATCGACGGGAGAGGAAACCCGAGTGGCCTCCGAGAGGCCCCGAGCAACTCGCATGGGGACTGGCCTTTCTGAGGCCAACAGAGCGGGTCCTGAGTCCCCGTCGTAAGTCGAGAGCACCTGCCAAAACTCGAGAAAATCCAGGAGGTTCTCCCTCCAGGCGAGATGAGGCCCATTTCCACTAAGGGTCTCGAGGCTAATCACACCTAAACTCGGAACTATCAAAGGGTCCTTCTCACCCTTGCTGCAACTCAAGAAGTTCCCCGACATACCCGTCTCCACTCGAGAGGAAGCTAGAGAGTCCCGCCCAATCGACAGGAGCCCGGTTTCCTCCTCCTAGATGGAGAGTAGGGATCCTTTCCTGCGTGGTCGGGAAAGAATTCCCGGCGTCCGTCGCACCTCAAGAGAGGCGCTCTCCACAGGAAAGCCGAGAGGAAATCCAGGTCGTGCCACCATTCACAAAATCCTCAGATGT
>NW_017216887.1:0-12892 GCF_001704415.2 Capra hircus | reverse complement strand
TGTAGCCGCGTTAATTAACAGGTATGAAGCTCTAAATATCAGTGGAAATTACATACAGCATATAGGCCCCAGTGTTCTGGAATGGTGGAAAGAAACAACCAAACTCTTGAAGAGACACTTTCAAAATGGATCATAGAGACTGACTGTACATGGATGGGCTTGCTTCCGGCAGACTTACTCATATTACGGGTAACCGCACGTTCCCACAGTTGTTGTCCTTATGAAATTTTCTATGGGAGACCCCTGCCACAGTGAGGCAGGTGTTAGCAGATTTACCACAAGTAAGGGGGTGGGATTTCACAGCAGATGGAACAATTAGGTAAGGTAATAAATCAGGTAACTAAGTTTGTATAAAAAAGAATCTCATTCCCCCTTGAGGAACAGATTCATGAATTTGTGCTCAGTGATCAGGTGTGGCTCAATGACTGGAAACACAATTCCTTGGCCTGACATTGGAAAGGTCCTTATACTGTTGTTTTAGCCACAATTCTGAAAGAGATGGGAATACCAGACCACCTAACCTGCCTCTTGAGAAATCTGGATGAAGGTCAGGAAGCAACAGTTAGAGCAGGACATGGAACAACAGACTGGTTCCAAAAAGGAAAAGGAGTATGTCAAGGCTGTATATTGTCACCCTGTTTATTTAACTTATATGCAGAGTACATCATGAAACATGCTGGGATGGAAGATACATGAGCTGGAATGAAGATTGCCGGTAGAAATATCAATAAACTTAGATATGCAGATGACACCACCATTATGGCAGAACGTGAAGAGGAACGGGTATGTCGGGGAACTTCTTGAGTTGCAGCAAGGGTGTGAAGGACCCTTTGGAAGTTCCAGAGGTTAGGTGTGGTTAGTCTCGAGATGCCTCAGCAGAAATGGGCCTCATGTCGCCTGGAAAAGAGAGGCTCCTGGATATTCCCAAGTTTCAACAGGTGCTCTCGAGTTACCATGGGGACTTCAGGGACCCGCTCTGGCGGCCGCAGGAAATGCCAGTCATCATGCGTGTTGCTAGGGGCCTCTTGTGATTCCTCTCCCGTCGATGCCGGGGCCTAAGACCTTGTGTGGAGTCGGGGCCGGGAGCTGAGGATTCCTCTCCAGTGCTGACATGGATTTTGGGGTACTTCTGGAGTCTCCACAAGGGAGTCAGGCCTCGTCTCGAGTGGGGGCATGAGCGTGCCCTTTCCTCCCATGCTGTAGCAGCAGTGTCACGCTTCCCCTTGCGTGGACCAAGGGATCTGTGGCTTTCCCTCGAGTCTTTCCCACGAGGCTTTCCCACAGGGCTGTCCCACGTGTCACGGTGGTGTGAGTCGATCCTCGGCATGAAAGCCGAGGCAGTGCAGGGAAAACAGGTTCCTGTGGAATGGACTGAGACATCTGGGGGCGTCTTGGAATGGTGCACGACCCTGCAGTTCCTCTCCCCTTTCCTTTCGAGAGCGCCTCCTCTTGAGATGCGATGGGAATGCCGGGAATTCTTTCCCGACCAAGCAGGGAAAGGATCCCTCCTCTCGAGCTACTTGCCGGAAACGGAGCTCCTCTGGATGTGGCCGGGACCCTCGTGCTTCCTCTTGAGTGGAGACGGGTATGCCAGGGAACTTCTTGAGTTGCAGCATGACTGTGAAAGACTCTTTGGAAGTTCCAGAGGTCACGTGTGATTAGCCTCCAGACACCTCAGGGGAAAAGGGCCTCATCTCGCCTGCAGGGGAGAACCTCCTGGATTTTACCGAGTTGCGGCAGGTGCTCTCGACTTACGACGGGGACCTCATGGACCCGCTCTGGTGACCTCAGGAAAGGCCAGTCCCCATGCGAGTTGCTAGAGGGCCTGTCGCTATTCCTCTCCCGTTGATGCCAGGGCCTAAGACCTTGTGTGGAGTCGGGGCTGGAACCTGAGGATTCCTCTCCAGGGCTGACATGCATCTTGGGGTACTTCTGGAGTCTCCCCAGGGGAGTCAGTCCTAGTTCGAGTGGGGGCATGCACGTGCGCTTTCCTCCCGTGCTGTAGCAGCAGTGTCACGCTTCCCTTCGCGTGGATCAAGGGATCTGTGGCTTTCCCTCGAGGCTTTCCCACGAGGCTTTCCCACAGGGCTCTCCCACGTACCACCGTGGTGTGAGTCGATCCTCGGCGTGAAAGTCGAAGCAGTGCAGGGAAAACAGGATCCTCTGCAATGGACTGAGACATCTGGGGCACTCTTGGAATGGTGGCACTACCCATGAGTTCCTCTCGCCTTTCCTGTGCAGCGCGCCTCCTCTTGAGATGCATCGGAAACGTCGGGAATTCTTTCCCGAGGAAGCAGGGAAGGATCCCTCATCTCGAGTTTGGAGGCGGAAACGGAGCTCCTCTGGAGTGGCCGGACCCTCGTGCTTCCTCTGGAGTGGAGACCGGTATGTCGGGGAACTTCTTGAGTTGTAGCAAGGGTGTGTAGGACCCTTTGGAAGTTCCAGAGTTTAGGTGTGATTACTCTCGAGACGCCGCAGAGAAAATGGGCCTCATCTCGACTGGAGCAGAGAACCTCCTGGATTTTCTCGAGTTGAGGCAGGTGCTCTCGGCTTACGACCGTGACCTCAGGGACAGTGAAGCAGATGTGTCACGCTTCCCGTCGCGGGGATCAAGGGATCTGTGGCTTTCCCTCGAGGCTTTCCCACGAGGCTTTCCACAGGGCTGTCCCACGTGCCACCATGGTGTGAGTGGATCCTCGGCGTGAAAGTCGAGGCAGTGCAGTGAAAACAGGTTCCTCTGAAATGGACTGAGACATCTGGGGGACTCTTGGAATGGTGGCACGACCCTGGAGTTCCTCTCGTCTTTCCTATTGAGAGCCCTTGCTCTTGAGATGCCACGGGAATGCCGAAAAATCTTTCCTGACTAAGCAGGATAGGATCCTTCATCTCGAGCTGCCAGGCGGAAACGGGGTTCCTCTGAATGTGGGCGGGACCCTCGTGCTTCCTCTCGTGTGGAGACGGGTATGTCGGGGAACTTCTTGAGTTGAAGCAAGGACCCTTTTGAATTTCCAGAGTTTAGGTGTGATGAGCCTCCAGACACCTCAGAGGAAATGGGCCTCATCTCGCCTGGAGGGGAGAACCTCCTGGATTTTCTAGAGTTGGGCAGGGACTCTCGAGTTACGACGGGGAACTCAGGGACCCGCTCTGGTGGCCTCAGGAAAGGCCAGTGCCCATGGGAGTTGCAAGAGGGCCTTTCGGGACTACTCTCCCGTCGATGTCGGGGCCTAAGACCTTGTGTGGAGTCGGGGCTGGAAGCTGAGGATTCCTCTCCAGTGCTACCATGGATCTTGGCGTACTTCTGGAGTCTCCCCTGGGGAGTCAGTGCTCATCTCGTGTGGGGGCATGCACGTGAGCTTTCCTCACGAACTGTAGCAGCAGTGTCACACTTCCCGTCGCATGGATCAAGGGATCTGTGGCTTTCCCTCGACGCTTTACCGAGGGTTTCCCACAGGTCTGTCCCACGTTCCACCGTGGTGTGAGTCGATCCTCGGCGTGAAAGTCGAGGCAGTGCAGGGAAAACAGGTTTCCCTGGAATGGACTGAGACATCTGGGGAACGCTGGGAATGGTGGCACGACCCTGGAGTTCCTCTCGCCTTTACTGTGTAGATCGCCTCCTCTTGAGATGCGATGTGAATGCCGGGATTTCTTTCCCGACCACGCAGGGAAATAATCCCTCCTCTCGAGCTAGGAGGCGGAAACGGGGCTCCTCTGGATGTGGGAGGGACTCTCGTGCTTCCTCTCGAGTGGAGACGGGTATGTCGGGGAACTTCTTGAGTTGCAGAAAGGGTGTGAAGGACCCTTTGTAAGTTCCAGAGGTTAGGTGTGATTAGCCTCGAGACGCCTCAGCGGAAATGGGCCTCATCTCCCCTGGAGGGGAAAGCCTCCTGGATTTTCTCGAGTTGCGGCAGGTGCTCTCGACTTACGAAGGGGACCTCAGGGACCCGCTCTGGTGGCCTCAGGAAAGGCCAGTCCCCATGCGAGTTGCTCGGTGGCCCTCGGGTTTCCTCTCCCGACGATGCCGGGGCCTAAACCTTCTGTGGAGTCGGTGCCGAAACCTGAGGATTCCTCTCCAGTGCTGACATGGATCTTGGGGTACTTCTGGAGTCTCCCCAGGGGAGTCAGTCCTCGTCTCGAGTGGGGCATGCACGTGCGCTTTCCTCCCGAGCTGCAGCAGCATGTCACGGTTCCCTTCGCGTGATCAAGGGAACTGTGGCTTTCCCTCGAGGCTTTCCCACGAGGCTTTCCTCGAGCTTCCCACAGGCTTCCCACGTGCCACCGTGGTGTGACTCTATCCTCGGCTTGAAGTCGAGGCAGTGCAGGGTAAACAGGTTTCCCTGGAATGGACTGAGACATCCGGGCTTTCAGGGAATGGTGGCACGACCTGGAGTTCCTCTCACCTTTACTGTTTAGAGCCCTCCTCTTGAGATGCGACGGGAACGCCGGGAATTCTTTCCGGACACGCAGGGAAAGGATCCCTCCTCTCGAGCTAGGAGGCGGAAACACGGCTCATCTGAATGTGAGCTGGACTCTCGTGCTTCCTCTCGAGTGGAGACGGGTATGTCGGGGAACTTCTTGAGTTGAAGCAAAGGTGTGAAGGACGCCTTTCGAAGTTCCAGAGTTTAGGTGTGATTAGACTCGAGACATCTCAGCGGAAAAGGGCCTCATCTCGCCTGGAGGGGGAGAACCTCCTGGATATTCTCGAGTTGCGGCAGGTGCTCTCGACTTAGGACGGGGACCTCAGGGACCCGCTCTGGGTGGCCTCAGGAAAGGCCAGTACCCATGCGAGTTGCTCAGAGGCCTTTCGGAATTCCTCTCCCATCGATGCCAGGGCCCTAAGACCTTGTGTCGTGTCGGTGCCGGAACCTGAGGATTCCTCTCCAGTGCTGACATGGATCTTGGGGTACTTCTGGAGTCTCCCCAGGGGAGTCAGTCCTCGTCTCGAGTGGGGGCTTGCACGTGTGCTTTCCTCCAGAGCTGTAGCAGCAGTGTCACGCTTCCCTTCGTGTGGATCAAGGGATCAGTGGCTTTCCCTCGAGCGTTTCCCACGAGGCTTTCCACGAGGCTTTCCCACAGGGCTTTCCCTCGTGCAACCGTGGTGTGAGTCGATCCTCGGCTTGAAAGTGGAGGCAGTGCCAGGAAAACAGGTTTCCCTGGAATGGACTGAGACATATGAGGGACTCTGGGAATGGTGGCATGACCCTGGAGTTCCTCTCGCCTTTCCTGTGGAGAGCGCCTCCTCTTGAGATGCGATGGGAATGCAAGGAATTCTTTCCCGACCATGCACTGAAAGGAACCCTCCTCTCGAGCTATGAGGCAGAAAAGGGGCTCCACTGGATATGGGGCGGGATTCTTGGTGCTTCCTCTCAAGTGGAGACGGGTATGTCGGGGAACTTCTTGAGTTGAAGCAAGGGTGTGAAGGACTCTTTGGAAGTTCGAAAGTTTAGGTGTGATTAGCCTCGTGACGCCTTAGCGGAAATGGGCCTCAGCTCACCTGGAGGGGAGAACCTCCTGGATATTCTCGAGTTGCGGCAGGTGCTCTTCGACTTACGACCTGGACCTCAAGGACCCGCTTTGGTGGCCTGAGGAAAGGCCAGTCCCCATGCCGAGTTGCTCGGGGTCTTCTCGGGATTCCTCTCCTGTCGATGTCGGGGCCTACGACCTTGTGTGCAGTCGGTACCGGAACCTGAGGATTCCTTTCCAGTGCTGACATGGATCTTGGGCTACCTCTGGATTCTCCCCAGGGGATTCAGGCCTCGTCTCGAGTGGGGGCATGAGCGTGCCCTTTCCTCCCATGCTGTAGCAGCAGTGTCACGCTTCTGCTTGCGTGGACCAAGGGATCTGTGACTTTCCCTCGAGTCTTTCCCACGAGGCTCTCCACAGGGCTGTCCCACGTGTCTCGGTGGTGTGAGTCAATCCTCGGCGTGAAAGCCGAGGCAGTGCAGGGAAAACAGGTTCCTATGGAATGGACTGAGACATCTGGGGGAGTCTTGGAATGGTGGCACGACCCTGCAGTTCCTCTCCCCTTTCCTTTGGAGAGCGCCTCCTCTTGAGATGCGATGGGAATGCCGGGAATTCTTTCCCGACCAAGTAGGGAAAGGATCCCTCATCTCGAGCTACGAGCCGGAAACGCAGCTCCTCTGGATGTGGCCGGGACCCTCGTGCTTCCTCTTGAGTGGAGACGGGTATGTCGGGGAACTTCTTGAGTTGCAGCATGACTGTGAAAGACTCTTTAGAAGTTCCAGAGTTCACGTGTGATTAGCCTCGAGACACCTCAGTGGAAACGGGCCTCATCTCGCCTGCAGGGGAGAACCTCCTGGATTTTCTCGAGTTGCGGCAGGTGCTCTCGAGTTACGACGGAGACCTCAGGGACCCGCTCTGGTGACCTCAGGAAAGGCCAGTCCCCATGCGAGGTACTAGGGGGCCTCTCAGGATTCCTCTCCCGTCGATGCCGGGGCCTAAGACCTTGTGTGGAGTCGGGACCGGAACCTGAGGATTCCTCTCCAGTGCTGACATGGATCTTGGCGTACTTCTGGAGTCTCCCAAGCTTGCGTCAGTCCTCGGCTCGAGTGGGGTCATGCACGTGCGCTTTCCTCCCGAGCGGTAGCAGCAGTGTCACGCTTCCCTTCTCGTGGATCAAGGAATCTGTGGCTTTCCCTGGAGTCTTTCCCATGAGGCTTTCCCACAGGGCTATTCCACTTGCCACCATGGTGTGAGTCGATCCTCGGCGTGAAAGTCGAACCAGTGCAGGGAAAACAGGAACCTCCTTCCCCACAGTAGGGGATACACTGTCCCCTTGGGCGGGTGTCTCCAGAGCACTCGCGCTGGGGGGTTGCCCGCGGAGGTGCGGGCCTCAGGCTCCACGTGAGAAAAGCCCCAAATGGCATTAGCTGCCAGTCCAGACGCTGGCCCCTCAGGTCTCTGGCCGGAGCCTTGGGCTCCAGGCAACTCAAAGCCCTCGGCGGTGGCACTCTGGGACTGCTGTAGGGAAAGGATGCCAAGAGCCCATGGAGAAGTTGGGGAGGGGGCATGGGGGAAACGGAGGCGAGGACAGCGAGGCATCTAGGTGGAAGCGCTGGAGAGAGCGTCTGGTGTCCCGGAATGCCTCGGAGGAGCCAGCGGGGACAGTCGAGGCCCAGGGACCTGTGGAATGTGAAAAGGCGGGAAATCCCAGAGCAAGGCAGGCTGGGAAAGGGGGCGTTGGTGGCCAATTCAAAGGGACCTTGGGGCGTTTCCTGGGCGGTGAGCTCCCTTGGCACTGCTGAGGGCCCCTGATTGATCCACCCGGGGTTGATCCCACCCCCCGCTGCGAGGGAGGGCCACAAACCAAAGCGCGCGAACTGCCCGCCCACCCCAACGGGGATCTTGGCGGTCCAGGGCTCAGCCGTGCCCGGGAAAAGCCCACTCGCTCCACGGGACTCCGTCCAGGGTCTCTGCTTGGAAAGAGGCCAGGGGCGACCCCCACCATCTACCCACCCAAACCCTATTGACGTCAATGGTGGCGGAGACGCCTCCCGTTCTCCAGAGTCCTAAGCTGCTGGGTCCCCGCCCACTCGGCCAGCAGTCTGCAGCGTGCCCGTGTGCCTCTCCCACCATGGCTTGGTTCGGCTCCTCCAGCACCTCAAGCGGTACGTTTGCCCTCGGTCCCTGTGGTCGGATCACATCTCAGGGGATTTGCGGGTGGCCTGGGCAAGGGCTCTCGGCCAATGTGTTGACCCCCCTCCCACCCGAGAACGGCTGGGACCCATCGGCCAGGCCCGGGGTTCCGAGGCGTCAGGTGTGCCCAAATTCGGAGGGCGTGGCATCGTTCGTTCATCTTGCTCCTTTGGCACACACATGGCTTCTCCGTTCTCTTTTCTGGGAAGACAGTGTTGTTTCAGGGGGCGTGCTGCGGGGGGCGGGGCCGGGGTTGCGGGGTGGTGGGAGCAGGTGCTGTGCTGGGATGAGGCCCTTTATCCTCACATCTTCCTGTGGGAATGGGAGTCGGGGAGCTCTGTGGCCTTGCTGCCTTCAGTGGCTTCCTCTGCACAGGGGCCTAGTGGCTTCTGCCTTTTGTCAGGCGTTACGGGGTTTGGGCTTCGCTTTGGTGGCCTTGGCCTTTGCCTTGGCCTGGGCCTTGCCCTTGCCCTTGCCCTTGCCTTGGTCTTGTCTTGGCCTTGCCCTGCCCTTGAAGTTGAACTTGACCTTGACCTTGAACTTGACCTTGACCTTGACTTTGAACTTGAAATTGGCCTTGACCTTGAACTTGACCTTGACCTTGAACTTTAACTTCAACTTGACTTGACCTTGACCTTTGAACTTGACTTGAACTTGAACTTGAACTTGACTTGACTTGAACTTGACCTTGACCTTGACTTGAACTTGACCTTGACCTTGACTTGAACTTGACCTTGAACTTGAACTTTACCTTGACCTTGACTTCAACTTGAACTTGACCTTGACCTTGAACTTGAATTTGAACTTGAACTTTGACCTTGACCTTGACTTTGAACTTGACCTTGACCTTCAACTTGAACTTGACCTTGAACTTGAACTTGACCTTGACCTTGACCAACAACGGGAGACCTCGAGATTTGCTCAGAGCACCGGAGGTCCAGAAGCAGGTCCCTGTATCTCCCCTTCCCTTTGTGATCATTGCAAAGACATTCCTAGCTGATAGCGGGAGTGCCCCTGAAGAAGCAAGCAGTGGGAGTGTGTTTGACACGACTGTGTGCCTTCCTGGCCTCATCTCCACAAGGGGCCTTTCCTCTCGAATAGGCCCCATGTCCCCTTGGGGAGGGTGTCATGCCTCTTTTCTCCTCACTGCCAAAGGGTGGAGCCAAGCTCGCTCTGTCAGAGGTACAAAAACAGCAATTGAATGGATTTTCAAGCTCTTGCTAGGCTGCACCCTTTCAGGGCCCACTTTACTGAAACAGGTGCTCTGTGGCCCCTGGGTATGCAGGTTCACAAACAGGGTGAGATCCTGTCCAAGCCAAGAATTTTCCTGAAAGACCTAGGCTCACTAGAGCTCTCCTCCAGAGCAAAGGGGATAGAGGAGATGTATGGAGGAGTCTTTGCCTTTCCCTGTGAGTGTGGGGCTACTCCCTACGGCCCCAAGCTCAGGGATAACTGCCTCTAAGAAAGGAATGGCAAGAAGCGCTATTCTTGGAGGTTGGGACAGGGAGTTCGCAGCATGTGGGGAAAGAAAGACTTCTTCGGGGAAGAAGAGGCAACCACCGGGGTGTGTTTGCAAGCCTCTATTTGGAAGGAACAGGTTTGCTTATACAACTCAAGACCTCCAGATCTGCTCAGAGGACTGAAGTTCCAGAGACAGGGCCATGTATCTCCCCTTCCCTTTGAGATCCTTGCAAAGACATTCCTAGCAGATCGTGGGAGTGCCCATGAAGAAGCAAGCAGCGGGAGTGTGCTTGACATCACTGGCTGCCTACCTGGGCTCAGCTCCTCAAGGGGCCTTTCTCTCCTGGTAGGCCCTATGTCCCCTTTGGGAGAGGTGGTGCCCTCTTCCCTCCACACTGCCAAAGGGTGGAGGTGGAGCAAACTCGTTCTCTCCGAGGTTAAAAAAAAAGACAAATTGGATGGATTTTTAAGCTCTTGCTATGCTGCACCCCTCCAGGACCCACTCGAGCAAAACAGGTGCCCTGTGGCCCCTAGGTCGGGTATGCAGGTTCACACACCGGGTGTGATCCCGTCAAAGCCAAGAATTTTCCTGACAGACCTAGGCTCACTAGAGCTCTCCTCCAGAGGAAAGGGGACAGAAAAGACGTGTGTGTGGAGGTGGCTCTGCCTTTCCAGGTCCCAATCTCAGGGATAACTGCCCCTAAGAAAGGAACTGCTGCTGCTGCTGCTGCTAAGTTGCTTCAGTCGTGTTCGACTCTGTGCGACGCCATAGACGGTAGCCCACTAGGCTCCCCCGTCCCTGGGATTCTCCAGGCAAGAACAGTAAGTGGGTTGCCATTGCCTTCTCCAATGCATGAAAGTGAAAATGAAAGTGCAGTCGCTCAGTCGTGTCCGACCCTCAGCGACCCCACGGACTGCAGCCTACCAGGCTTCTCCGTCCATAGGATTTTCTGAAAGGAACTGCAAGACGCGCTTTTCCTGGAGGCTGGGAAAGGGAGTTCGCAGGATGTGGGGAAAGAGATCCTCCTTCGAGGAAGAATAGGCGGCCACTTGTTTTGTGTTGCAAACCTCTATTTGGAAGGAACAGGTTAGCTTATACAAAGGGAGACCTCCAGATCTGCTCAGAGGACCGAAGGTGCAGAGGCAGGTCGGTGTATTTTCCCTTCATTTTGCGATCCTTGCAAAGACATTCCTTGCTGATAGATATTCAGCAAGGGCCTTTGAGACTGTTGTTTTCTTTCCTAGGTTCAAAGATTCCTTCAGTTCCTAATATAGATATCCTAGAAATTATCTGACATCCGTGAAAATCTGATATGTCCTGGTCAAATGCTGTCAGTTATAATTCCAGTTATCATATGAAAGCATTTCAAGTCGCAGCAGTGACCAGATTACATTGTCAATTTCTATTTAATCAGGTTTTAACCATGTCTTCTATGATTTCACACTGATGCCTTTACAGAAATACTGCTACTTCAAGATATATGGAATATACATTTTTTAAGCTTACCGATAATTTGTTTGTTTGTTTGTTTGTCTTCTGGTAAGCTGGTACCAGATGGAATTTAGTCTCCTCTCTAGGTTAAGAGAACAAAGTTTTCTTAGAATGCAATTTTTGATAACAGACTATGAGTTTCTTTACCTTTCATTGATTTATAATTGTTTTCATCATCTGTTTGTTTACTTCGGTAAAGCAAATAAGCCTTATTTAAGATTTTGGTACATGTAGGATGGACTAAGCTTTCCCCACTCTTGCAAGTTCCCTTAACCCTTCAGATTCTTCTCGTGGGACAAGATCTCACTTTCCTCCAGAGGGACAATCCAAGCTTTTTATTAGTTGATCTGCCCCTGACATCAGAGTCAATTTGAGCATGAGTTGGCCTATAATTTAGGCATGAAACTATAACTACATAAAGAAAAGGTGACTTTATGATTCAGGGATGGCCATGATATGCCTTGCACTTCAGAGAAAATGGTAAAATGATTTTTTTTTCTTCAAAACTGCACAGCCAGTTCTTTCAGCATATGCAATTGAAAACATCTAGTCATTAGGTCAGTTTTCATTCCAATCCCAAAGAAAGGCAATGACAAAGAATATTCAAGCTGCTGCACAATTGCACTCATCTCACACACTAGTAAAGTAATGCTCAAAATTCTCCAAGTTCACATGAACTGTGAACTTCCAAATGTTCAAGAGGGATTTAAAACATGCAGAGAAACCAGAGATCAAACTGCCAACATCCACTGGATCATTGAAAAAGCAAGAGAGTTCCAGAAAAAAAGACATCTATTTCTGCTTTATTGACTATGCCAAAGCCTTTGACTGTGTGGATCACAATAAACTGGGAAAAAATTCTGAAAGAGATGGGAATACCAGACCACCTGACCTGTCTCTTGAGAAACCTGTATGCAGGTCAGGAAGAAACAGTTCGAACTGGACATGGAACAACAGACTGGTTCTAAATAGGAAAAGGAATATGTCAAGGCAGTGTATTGTCACCCTGCTTATTTAACTTATATGCAGAGTACATCATGAGAAACACTGGGCTGGAGGAAGCACATGCTGGAATCCAGATTGCTGGGAGAAATATCAAGAATCTCAGATATGCAGATGACACCACCCTTATGGCAGAAAGTGAAGAAGAACTAAAGAGTCTCCTGATGAAAGTGAAAGAGGAGAGTGAAAAAGTTAGCTTAAAGCTCAGCATTCAGAAAACTAAAATCATTGCATCCAGTCTCATCACTTCATGGCAAATAGATGGGAACACATTGGAAACAGCAGCAGACTATTTTGGGGGCTTGGAAATCACTGCAGGTGATGGCTGCCTCCATGAACTTAAAACATATTTATGACTTGGAAAAAAGTGATGACCAAACTAGACAGCATATTAAAAAGCCGAGACGTTGCTTTGCCAACAAAGATCCATCCAGTCAAGGCTATGGTTTTTCCATATGTCATGGATGGATATGAAAGATGTACTATAAAGAAAGTGACAGCTGAAAATTAGATGCTTTTGAACTGTGGTGTTGAAGAAGATGCTTGTAGGTCGCTTAGACTACAAGGAGACGCAACCACTCCATCCTAAAGGAAATCAGGTCTGAATATACATTGGAAGGACTAATACTGAACCTGAAACTCCAATACTTTGGCCACTTGATGTGAAGAGCTGACTCACTTGGAAGTTGCTTTGATTTGCCTGTGAGTGTGGGAGCCCTCCCTGGGCAAAGGCCTCAGGGGTCATTGCCACTGAATCACGACCTCCAAGCAAGCGCATTCCAGCTGTGTGACATTCAGGAAGCAGGAGATTGGGAAAACTATCTTCCTTAGAGGAAGGAAAGTCATCCACAGAGAGTGTGTTTTCAGGCCTCTCTTTGCAGCAAGTGTTTTGCTTCTCAGACATCAGAGCTGCAGGCTTGCTCTGAGGGCCTCAATTGCAGAGTCAGGGCTGTGTGTCTCACTGCACTTTCCAAGCATTGCAGACACATTCCTAGGTTGGAGCAGTGCTTCCCATGAGAAAGAAGCCTCGGGAGTGTGTTGAGCGGGCTGAGTGCCATGCTAGGGTCACCTAGTCGAGGGGCACCTTGCACATCCAATGGGCCCCAGGCGAGTAGCTATGGACCGGCCCTTCGGTTGAGATATCCCAAAGCAGGGAACAAAGCCAGCTCTGTCAGAAGGAGGAAAACAGCAATGGGATGGATTTTCAAGCAGTTGCTAAGTCACACCACGTTAGGGCTAGGCCCCCGGGAAAGAAATGCAAATTTTGGCCTCTAGGCCCAGTAT
>NW_017216886.1:0-23140 GCF_001704415.2 Capra hircus | reverse complement strand
GGGAGTGCTTGCAGTGATTCAGACACACTAGGTTGTGTCCTAGCACACATGGCCTGTGTGCTTTCCCAGTCTACACTGCTCAGGCTCCAGGTTGCTCTCCAGGGGAGCTATCTAAACCAGGCCCTGGTTGCGAGGCACTTCCCAAGTCTAAGCTGCTCAGGTTCAGATTTTCAGGTACTCCACAAAGGCACAGACTCAGTTAGGCCTGTGTTTTGTACCTTTCCCAGGTCTGAGCAGCTCAGATGACCAGGTGCTTGGTAAGCGCACTCTTCTCAGGTAGGAGGTGAATCTTATCACCTCCCCCATCTCAGCTGCTCAGTCTCCTGGTGCGTAGTGGGCCTGCCTTCTCAGGTGTGCCATGTGTCTCTTCTGGGGAGCTGATCTCTGGCTGTGACCCTCCCCGGCAGATGCCATCCATCCAGAATCCAGGAAGTCTTGGTTGGCAACTGGGAGCCACTCACAGTTTGGTATATAGGATGCTGTCTCTGTGGCCGAGATTGCCCCTTTCCACCTCTGGCTGCCCCCTGCCTGCCTCCCTGCCTCTGGTGGGGAATGGGCCAGTCCACAGCTGGCTAGCTCTCCTCTGGTATTCACTCAGTCCTTTGTTCTGTGAGCAGGCCTGGCAGTGCCTTAGGTTAGGGCTTCTCATGGGATAGTTCTCTCTCTCTCTCTCTTTCTCTCTTTCTCTCTCTCTCTTTTTTTTTTTTTTCTTCTCTCTCTCTGGCTATTCCACAGTTTGGGTTGCTATTTCACGGTTGCTCCCTCAGATTGCCCTCAGGGAATTCAGGCCCAGTCACTATCCTAAGCAATGCAGCCCATGCCTCCTTGTTCAGCTCCTGCTTGCTGGTGGTGGATGCGAGCATCTGGGCTACCTCTCTGCTGGGAGATAGAGTTAGGCACATAATCTGTGGGGATTATTTATTTATTTATTCATTTTTCCTCCCAATTATTATTGCCCTCTGAGATTCCAAAACTCCCCACAGACCCACTAGTGAGACTGTTTCCTGGTGTTTGGAAATGTCTCCTCTTTTATGACTCCCTTCCTGGGACAGGTCTCCATCCCTAACTCTTTTGTCTCTCTTTTATCTTTTAAATTTTATCCTACCTCCTTTTGAAGACAATGGACTGCATTTCCTGGGTTCCTGATGTCTTCTGCCAGCATTTAGAAGTTGTTTTGTGGAATTCTCTCAGTGTTTAAATGTTTCTTTGATGAATTTGTGGGGGAGAAAGTGGTCTCCCATCCTATTCTTCTGCCATCTTAGGACTGACCCAAAAAAATTCTCATATCAGATAAAATAGACCTTAAATTAAAGACTATTATAAGAGATAAGGAAAGACCTACATAAAGATCAAGGGTCAATTCCAAGAAGGATATGTGCAATTGTTAAAAATGTATGCACCCAACATAAGAGCACCTCATTACATAAGACAAATGGTAATTTTTTTAAAAAAAGTGAAATTAACAGTACCATAATAGTAGCATATATTAATGCCCAACTTTCAACAATAGACTGATCATCAAGATAGAAAATTAATAAGGAAACAAAAATCCTAAATGACACATTAGTGTCATTGGTAATCTTCAGGACATTCCATCCAAATGCAGATGAATACACCTTCTTTTCAAGGGCACACAGAACATTCTCCAGGATAGACCACATCATGGGTTACAAGATAAGCCTTTATAAATTTAAAAAAAAATTGAAATCATATCAAACATCTTTTCTGACCACAATGCTATAAGACTGGTTATCATTTACAGGAACAAAACTATGTAAAACACAAATACATAGAAGTTAAGCAATGCACTTCTAAATAGCCAACAGTAATTTAAAGAAAATCAAGTTCAGTTCAGTTCAGTTCAGTTCAGTCACTCAGTCGTGTCTGACTCTTTGCGACCCCATGAATCGCAGCATGCCAGGCCTCCCTGTCCATCACCATCTCCCGGAGTTCACTCAGACTCACGTCCATTGAGTCCATGATGCCATCCAGCCATGTCATCCCTCTGTCGTCCCCTTCTCCTCGTGCTCCCAATCCCTCCCAGCATCAGAGGCTTTTCCAATGAGTCAACTTTTCACATGAGGTGACCAAAGTACTGGAGATTCAGCTTTAGCAACATTACTTCCAAAGAAAACCCAGGACCAATCTCCTTTAGAATGGACTGGTTGGATCTCCTTGCAGTACAAGGGACTCTCAAGAGTCTTCTTCAACACCACAGTTCAAAAGGATCAATTCTTTGGCGCTCAGCCTTCTTCACAGTCCAACTCTCACATCCATCCATGACCACAGGAAAAACCATAGCCTTGACTAGACGGACCTTAGTCGGCAAAGTAATGTCTCTGCTTTTGAATATACTATCTAGGTTGGTCATAACTTTTCTTCCAAGGAGTAAGCGTCTTTTAATTTCATGGCTGCAGTCACCATCTGCAGTGATTTTGGAGCCCCCCAAAATAAAGTCTGACACTGTTTCCACTGTTTCCCCATCTATTTCCCATGAAGTAATGGGACTGGATGCCATGATATTCGTTTTCTGAATATTGAGCTTTAAGCCAACTTTTTTGCTCTCCTCTTTCACTTTCATCAAGAGGCTTTTTAGCTCCTGTTCACTTTCTGCCATAAGGGTGGTGTCATCTGCATATCTGATGTTATTTATATTTCTCCCAGCAATCTTGATTCCAGCTTGTGTTTCTTCCTTAATGGTTATATATGACAAAATCCCCGCAAACATTAATCTCTATGGTGAAAATCTGAAAGCATTTCTTCTCAAATCAGGAATAAGATAAGAGTGCCCAGTCTCACTACTAATGTTTATCATAGTTTTGGAAGTCCTAACCATGACAATCAGAAAAGAAAAAGAAATAAAAAGAATTCAGATTGGAAAAGAAGTAAAACTGTCACTGTTTGCAGAAACATGATACCATAAATATAAAATCTTAGAGATATTATCAGAAAATGTCTAGAGCTAATCAATGAATTCAGCAAAGTCACAGAATACAAAATCAATATATAGAAATCACTTGCACCCTAATACACTAACAATGAAAAATTAGAAAGAGAAATTAGGGAAACAGTTCCATTCACCATTATAACAAAAATAATAAAATACCTAGGAATAAACCTAATTATTTGACAAAATATCATAAAATGCTCAAGAAAGAAATCAATGACACAAAGAGATGAAGAGTTGTTCCATTTTCTTGGGTTGGAAAATCAATATTGTGAAAATAATTATACTACCTAAAGCAATCCACAGATTCAATGCAATCCTTATCAAATTACCATTGCCATTTTCCATAGAATTAGATTAAAATATTTCACAATTTGTATAGAAACACAAAAGATCCCAAATAGCCAAAGCAATTTGAGACAGGAAAACAAAGCTGGAGGAATCAACCTTCCTGCATTCAGACTATACTAGGAAGTTTCAGTCATCAAGACAATATGGTACTGCCACAAAAACAGAAATATTGACTAATGGAAAAAGACAGATTGCCCAGAGATAAGCCCATGCATCTATGGACATCTTATTTTTGAAAAAGGAGGTGAGATTATACAATGGAGAAAAGACAAACTCTTCAATAAGTGGTATTGGGAAAACTAGATAGATGCACGTCAAGAATAAACTTAGAGCATTTCCTAATACCATATACAAAAATAAAATCAAATGGATTAAAGATCTGAATAGAGGGCTAGAAACCATTAAACTCATAGAGTAAAACATAGGTGTAACAATGTATGACAAAAATTAAAGCAAGGTCCCCTATGACCAGCTTCCTGGAGTAATGGAAACAAAAACAAAAATAAACAAAAGGGACTTAATTATACTTAAAAGATTTGCACAGCAAAGGAAACTATGAATTAGATTAAAAGACAACCCAAAGAATGGGAGAAAATAATTGTAAATGAAGCAACTGACAAAGGACTGATCTTCAAAATATAAACAAAACTCATGCAGCTCAAAATCAGGAAAAAAAAAACAATAAAAATATGCAAAAGACAAAATATGCATAGAAAAGAATGAAAACGAAAATGCAACAATCCAAAACCTATTCAGTAAAAGCAGTGAAAAGGGGAAGATTCATAGCAATATGAGCCTACCTCAAGAAACAGGAAAGAAATCAAATAAATAACCTAACTAGATTGATTATATTCTTTGCAGCCAAAGATGAGAAGCTCTAGACAGTCAGCAAAAACAAGACCAGGAGCTGACTGTGGTTCTGATCATGAACTCTTTATTGTCAAATTCAGACTTAAATTGAAGAAAGTAGGGAAAAACCACTAGATCATTCAGGTATTACCTAAATCAAATCCCTTATGATTAAACAGTAGAAGTGAGAAATAGATTTGAGATTTTATCTGATGGATACAGTGCCTGATGAACTATGCACGGAGGTTCGTGACATTGAAGAGGAGACAGGGATCAAGATCATACCAATGGAAAAGAAATGCAAAAAGGCAAAATGACTGGGGGGAGGGGGCTTGCAATAAGCTGTGAAAATAAGAGAAACAAAAAGCAAAGGAGAAAAGGAAAGATATAAGCATCTGAATGCAGAGTTCCAAAGAATAGCAAGGAGAGATAAGAAAGCCTTCTTCACCGATCAATGCAAAGAATTAGAGGAAAAGAACAGAATGGGAAAGACTAGAGATCTCGTCAAGAAAATTAGAGATACCAAGGGAACATTTCATGCAAAGATGGGCTTGATAAAGGTCAGAAATGGTTTGGACTTAACAGAAGCAGAAGATATTAAGAAGAGGTGGCAAGAATACACAGAAGAACCATACAAAAAAGATCTTCACAACTCGGATAATCACAATGGTGTGATCACTCATCTAGAGCCAGACATCCTGGAATGTGAAGTCAAGTGGGCCTTAGAAAGCATCACTATGAATAAAGCTAGTGGAGGTGATGGAATTTCAGTTGAGCTATTTCAAATCCTGGAACATGATGCTGTGAAAGTGTTGCACTCAATATGCCAGCAAATTTGGAAAACTCAGCCGTGGCCACAGGACTGGAAAAGGTCCGTTTTCATTTCAATCTCAAAGAAAAGACATGCCAAAGAATGCTCAAACTACCACAAAATTGCACTCATCTCACACGCTAGTAAAGTAATGCTCAAAATTCTCCAAGCCAGGCTTCAGCAATACATGAACCGCGAACTTCCAGATGTTCTAGCTGGTTTTAGAAAAGACAGAGGAACCAGAGATCAAATTACCAACATCTACTGGATCATCAAAAAGGCAAGAGAGTTCCAGAAAAACATTTATTTCTGCTTTATTGACTATGCCAAAGCCTTTGACTCTGTGGATCACAATAAACTGTGGAAGATTCTTAGAGAGATGGGAATACCAGACCATCTGACCTGACTCTTGAGAAACCTACCTGCAGATCCAGAAGCAACAGTTAGAACTGGACATGGAACAACAGACTGGTTCCAAATAGGAAAAGGGGTACGTCAAGGCTGTATATTGTCGCCCTGCTAATTTACCATATATGCAGAGTACATCATGAGAAATGCTGGGCTGGAAGAAGCACAAGCTGGAATCAAGAATGCCAGGAGAAATATCAATAACCTCAGATATGCAGATGACACCACCCTTATAGCAGAAAGTGAAGAGGAACTAAAAAGCCTCTTGATGAAAGTGAAAGAGGAGAGTGGAAAAGTTGGCTTAAAGATCGATATTCAGAAGATGAAGATCATGGCATCTGGCCCCATCACTTCATGGGAAATAGATGGGGAAACAGTGGAAACAGTTTCAGACTTTATTTGGGCTCCAAAATCACTGGAGATTGTGGTTGCAGCCATGAAATTAAAAGACACCTACTCCTTGGAAGGAAAGTTATGACCAAACTAGACAGCATATTCAAAAACAGAGACATTACTTTGTCAAAAAAAAGTCCATCTAGTCAAGGCTATGGTTTTTCCTGTGGTCATGTATGGATGTGACAGTTGGACTCTGAAGAAAGCTGAACACCAAAGAATTGATGCTTTTGAACTGTGATGTTGGAGAAGACTCTCGAGAGTCCCTTGGACTGCAAGAAAATCCAACCACCCATTCTAAAAGAGATTAGTCCTATGTGTTCTTTGGAAGGAATGATGCTAAATCAGAAACTCCAATACTTTGACCACCTCATGTAAAGAATTGACTCATTGGAAAAGACTCTGATGCTGGGAGGGATTGGGGGTAGGAGGAGAAGGAGACGACAGAGGATGATATGGCTGGATGGCATCACCGACTCGATGGACATGAGTCTGAGTGAACTCCAGGAGTTGGTGATGGACAGGGAGGCCTGGCGTGCTGTGATTCATGGGGTCACAAAGAGTCAGACATGGCTGAGTGACTGCACTGAACTGAACTGAACTGAAATCTAAAGCAACTAGAAAAAGAAAAAATGAAGCACCCCAATGTTAGTAGAAGGAAAGAAATCATAAACATTGGGGCAGAAATATATTCAAAAGTAACAAGGTTGACCATAGACAAAATCAACAAATCTAAAAGCTGATTCTTTGAGAATATAAATAAAATAGACAAAATATTAGTCAGACTTATCAAGAAAAAAGGGAACAGAATCAAATCAACACAATAGAAATAAAAAATGATGGAATCCCAATAGTCAACACAGAAATACAAAGGATCATAAGAAACCACTATCACCAATTATATGACAATAAATTGGACGACTTGGAAGAAATGAACAAAGTCTGAGAGAAGCATAACTTTCTAAAACTGAACCAAGAAGAAATAAAAAATCTGAACAAATCCATCACAAGCATGGAGATCGAAACTGTAATCAGTAATCTTCCACCACACAAAAGCCCAGGACCAGATGGCTTCACAGCTGAATTCTACCAAAAATTTAGAGAAGAGCTAACACCTAACTTACACAAACTCTTCCAGAAAATGGTAGAGGAAGGTAAACTTCCGAACTCATTCTATGAGTCCACCATCACCCTAATACCAAATCCAGACAAAGATGCCACAAAAAAAGAAACCTACATGCCAATATCACTGATGAACACATATGCAAAAATCCTTAATAAAATTCTAGCACAGAGAATCCAACAACATATTAAGAAGATCGTACATCATGTCCTTATGGGTTTTATCCCAGGGATGCAAGGATTCTTCAATATTTGCAAATCAATCAATGGGATACACCACATTAACAAATTGAGAGATAAAAACCATATGATTATCTACATAGATGCAGAGAAAGCCTTAGACAAAATTCAACATTCATGTATGACAAAAACCCTCCAGAAAGCATATATAGAAGAAACATACCTCAACATAATACAGGCCATATATAATAAACCCACAGCAAACATTATCCTCAATGGTGAATCGTTGAAAAATTTTCCCCTAAAGTGAGGAACAAGACAAGGGTGACCATTCTCACCACTACTATTCAATGTAGATTTGGAAATTTTGACCACAGCAATCAGATAAGAAAAAGAAATAAAAGAAATCCAGATTGGAAAAGAAGAAGTAAAACTCTCACTGTTTGCAGATGACATGAACGTCTACAGAGAGAACCCTAATGACTCCACCAGAAAATTAATAGAGCCAATCAATAAATAAAGTTTTAGGATATAAAGTTAACACACAGAAATCCCTTTCATTTGTATACACTAACAACGAGTAAACAGAAAGAGAAATAAGGAAACAATTTAATTCACCACTGTAACGAAAATAAAATACTTAGGAATAAATCTACCTAAAGAAACAAAAGATTGCTATATAGAAAACTATAAAAGACTGATAAGGATATCAAGATGACACAAATAGATGGAGAAATATACCATGTTCATGGATTGGAAGTATCAATATAGTGAATATGAGTATACTACACAAAGCAATCTATAGATTCAATGTAATCCCTATCAAGCTATTAACGGTATTTTCACAGAAATAGAAAAAATATTTTCACAATTTGTATGGAAATACGAAAAACCTTGAATAGCCAAAGTAATCTTGAGAAAGAAGAATGGAACTGGAGGAATCAACCTACCTGACTTCAGGGTCAGCTACAAAGCTAGAGTCATCAAAACAGTATGGTCCTGGAACAAAGACAGAAATATAGATCAATGGAACAAAGTAGAAAACCCAGAGATAAATCCATGCATCTATGGACACCTTATCTTTGACAAAGGAGGCAAGAATATACAATAGAGAAAAGACAATCTCTTTCACAAGTGGTGATGGGAAAACTGGTCAACCAGTTGTAAAAGAATGAAACTAGAACACTTTCTAACACCATGCACAAAAATAAACTCAAAATGGATTAAAGATCCAAACCTAAGACCAGAAACTATAAAACTCCTAGAGGAAAATGAAGACAAAACACTCTCCGACATAAATCACAGCAGGATCCTCTCTGACACACCTCCCAGAATATTGGAAATAAAAGCAAAAATAAACAAATAGGACCTAATTAAAATTAAAAGCTTCTGCACAACAAAGGAAACTATGAGCAAGGTGAAAAGACAGCCTTCGGAATGGGAGAAAATAATAGCAAATGAAGCAACTGAAAGAATTAATTTCAAAATTATACAAGCAACTCCTGCAGCTCAATTCCAGAAAAATAAACAGCCTAATCAAAAATGGGCCAAAGACCTAAACAGACATTTCTCCAAAGAAGACATACAGATGGCTAACAAACACATGAAAAGATGCTCAACATCACTCATTATCAGAAAAATGCAAATCAAAACCACAATGAGGTCCCATTTCAACGCTGGTCAGAATGGCTTCTATCCAAGTCTACAAGCAATAAATGCTGGAGAGGGTGTGGAGAAAAGGGAACCCTCTTACACAGTTGGTGGGAATGCAAACTAATCGAGGTACTATGAAGAACAATGTGGAGATTCCTTAAAAATCTGGAAATAGAACTGCCTTATGACCCAGCAATCCCACTGCTGGGTGTACACACTGAGGAAACCAGAATTGAAAGAGACATGTGTACCCCAATATTCATCACAGCACTATTTTACAATAGCTAGGACATGGAAGCAATCTAGATATCCATTGGCAGACTAATGGATAAGAAAGCTGTGGTATATATACACAATGGAATATTCAGTTCAGTTCAGTTCAGTTGCTCAGTCGTGTCCAACTCTTTGAGACCCCATAAATCAGCACGCCAGGCCTTCCTGTCCATCACCAACTTCCGGAGTTCACTCAAACTCACGTCCATCGAGTAGCTGATGCCAACCAGTCATCTCATCCTCTGTCATCCCCTTTTCCTCCTGCGCCCAATCCCTCCCAACATCAGAGTCTTTTCCAATGAGTCAATTCTTCTCATGAAGTGGCCAAAGTACTGGAGCTTCAGCTTTAGAATCATTCCTTCCAAAGAGCACCCAGGGCTAATCACCTTCGGATTGGACTGGTTGGATCTCCTTGCAGTCCAAGGGACTCTGAGGAGTCTTCTCCAACACCACGGTTCAAAAGCATCAATTCTTTGGCACTCAGCTTTCTTTATAGTCCGACTCTCACATCCATACATGACCACTGGAAAAACCATAGCCTTGACTAGACGGACCTTTGTTGGCAAAGTAATGTCTCTGCTTTTCAACATGCTATCTAGTTTGGTCATAACTTTTCTTCCAAGGAGTGAGCGTCTTTTAATTTCAGCTATTAAAAATAATGCATTTGAATCATTTCTAATGAGGTGGATGAAATTGGAGTCTCTTTTACAGAGTGAAGTAAGTCAGAAAGAAAAACACCAATACAGTATATTTACACATATATATGGAATTTAGAAAGATGATAATGATGGTACTATATGCGAGACAGCAAAAGAGACACAGATGTAAAGAACAGATTTTGGACTCTGTGGGAGAAGTCAAGGGTGGTATAATTTGAGAGAATGGCATTGAAACATGTATATTATCTATCATATGTGAAATAGATCACCAGCCCAGGTTCAGTACATGAGACAGGGTGCTCAGGGCTAGTGTACTGGGATGACCCTGAGGGTTGGGGATGGGATGGGAATGGAGGTGGGAGGGAGGGTCAGGATGGGGAACACATGTACACACATTGCTGATTCATGTGAATGTATAGCAAAAACCACCACAATATTGTAAAGTAATTAGCCTCCAATTTAAAAAAAAGTGGTTTTAAAAAAAGTTCCTATTGATATACGTACACTACTATATAAAATAGATAACTAATAAGGACCTACTCTGTAGCACAGAGTTCTACTCAATACACTGTAATTACCTACATGGGAAAAGAATCTTAAAAAGAGGGGTATATGTATAACTTATTCACTTTGCTGTACACCTGAAACTACCACAATATTGTAAATCAACTATATTCCAATAACATTTTTTTAAAAAGAATGAAAAACTTTTAAAAAATATAGAAAAATTGAACAGACATTTCTCCAAAGAAGACATACAAATGTCCAATAAACACAGGAAAAAATGCTCAACATTGTTCATTATGAGAGAAATGCAAATTGAAATACAATGAGGTATCATCTCACATCTGTCAAAACCACCATCATCAAAAAGCTATAAACAATGAATGCTGGAGAAGATGTACAGAAAAGGGAATCCTTTTGCACAATGGGTTGTAATGTGCATGCATTATAAGTTGCTTCAGTTTTGTCTCTTTTTGACCTGATGGACTATAGCCTGCCATGCTCTTCTGTCCATGGGATTCTCTAGGCAAGAATACTGGGATGGGTTTCCATGTCCTCCTCCAGGGGATCTTCCCAACCCAGGGATCAAATTCACTTCTTTTCTGTATTGGCATGCAGGTTTTTTACCACTAGCCCCACCTGGGAAGCTCAAAACTACCATATGGCCCAGCAGTCTCACTACTGAACCTATAACCTTGTTGTTGTTCAGTCACTACGTCATATCTGACTTTTCATGACCTCATGAGCTGCAGCATGCCAGGCCTCTCTGTCCCTCATCATCTCCCAGAGTTTGCCCAAGTTAATATCCATTGCATCAGTGATGCCAACCGATCAGCTCATCTTCTGTCACCTTATTCTCCTTCTGCATTTAATCTTTCCCAGGGTCTTTTCCAATAAGTCAGCTGTTCACTTCAGGTGGTCAAAGTCTCGGAGCTTCAACTTTAGCATCAGTCCTTCCAATGAGTATTCAGGGTTTCCTTTAACATTAAGGAAATGTTTAACATTTTCTTTAACATGGTTTGATCACCTTGCTGTCTAAGGGACTCTTAAGAGTCTTCTTCAGCATCATAGCTCAAAAGAATCAACTCTTTGGTGCCCTGCCTTCTTCATGGTCCAACTCTCACAACCATATGTGACTACTGGAAAGACCATAACCTTGACATATGGACCTTTGACAGCAAATGATGTCTTTGTTTTTAATACACTGTCTAGGTTTATCATAGTTTTCCTGCCAAGAAGCAATCCTCTTCTAATTTCATGGCTACAATTCAAAAAGTCACATGTTCCCTCAATGTTCATTGCTGTACTATGTACAATTTACAGTAGCTAGGACATGGTAGCAACCTAGATGTCCATCAACAGATAAATGGATAAAGAAGTTGGAGTACATGTATAAATGACATATTATTCAGACATAAAAAGGAGTGAATGTGAGTTTGTTCTAGTGAGATGGATAAAACTAAAGCCTATTATACAGAGTGAAGTAAGTCAAAGAAAAAAAATCATATAACTATATATCTCATAGAAAAATGTTACTGATGAACCCATTTTCAGGGCAGGAATAGAGACACAGATACAGAGAACATACTTGTGGATACAGCAGGAAAAGGAGAGGATGGGCCAAATTAAGACAGGAGCGTTGAAACATATATAGTATTGTACGTAAAATAGGTAGTTGGAGTTTCTGTATAACAGAGGAAGATCAACCCAGTCATCTGTAATAACCTAGAAGGGTGTGATGGGGTGAGGTGTGGGAGGAAAGTTCATGAGGGAGGAGACATATGTATACTTATGCCTGATTTCTGTTGTATGGCAGAACAGTTGAAAATTAAATTGAAAGTGAAACATCATGTTCCCTGATTTCAAACTATATACTACAAACCTATAGTATCCAAATCAGTATAGTACTTATATAAAAACAGACACATAGGTCAATGAAACAGAACAGAGAACTCAGAAATTACTCACACTTTTATGGAAAGTTAATCTATAATAAAGAAGGTGAGAATTTACAATGAGGAACAGACAGCCTCTTCAAACAATGGTTGTAGGAAAACTGGATACCTATATGTAAATGAATCGGTCTGTACTACTTTCTCACACCATATACAAAAATAAATGCAAAGTGGATTAAAGACTTAAATATAAGACCCCCAAACCTTAACACTTCTACAAGAAAATATAGGCAGTATGTCTTTTACAGTGATCTTAGTAGTGTCTATTTTTTATATGTCTCCTCAAGCAAGGGAAAGATAAAAATAGCAAAATAAACTTATAAACATAGGAAAACTAAACATGTAAAAGCTACATCAAACTATAAAGTTTTGCACAGTGAAAATAATCAACAAAACAGAGATGGCCTGTTGAGTGGGAGAAGATATTGTTGGACCATATAAATGATCAGAGACTAATATTCACACTATACAGAGAACTTATACAACTCAACATGAAACACTTCAATTTTTTTTAAATGGGCAGAGGACCTAAATTGGCATTTTTACAAAGAAGGTACACAGATGGCTGACAGGTACATGAAAAGATATTCAAAGCCATTAATCATCAGGGAAATGTAAATCAAAACCACAATGAGATATCGATTTACATCTCTCATAATGGCTATTATCAAGAAGACAACACATAACAAGATATTAGAAGATGTATAACAAAGATGAAGAAGTTCTATACAGTCAGCAAAAACAAGACCAGGAGCTGACTGTGGCACAGACCATGAACTCCTTATTGCCAAATTCAGATTTAAATTGAAGAAAGTAGAGAAAACCACTAGATAATTCAGGCATGACCTAAATCAAATCTCTAATGATTATACAGTGAAAGTGAGAACAGATTCAAGGAATTAGATCTGATGCAGTGCCTGAAGAACTATATTCGGAAGTTTTTTGACATTGTACAGGAGTCAGGGATCAAGACCATTTCCAAGGGAAAAAAATGGAAAAAGGCAAAATGGTTGTCTGAAGAGGCCTTAGAAATAGCTGTGAAAAGAAGGGAAGCGAAAAGCAAAGGAGAAAAGGAAAGATATAAGCATCTGAATGCAGAGTTCCAAAGAATAACAAAAAGAGATAAGAAAGCCTTCCTCAGTGATCAATGCAAAGAAATAGAGGGAAAACAATAGAATGGTAAAGACTAGAGATCTCTTCAAGAAAATTAGAGATCCCAAGGGAATATTTCATGCAAAGATGGGCACAATAAAGAACAGAAATGGTATGGACTTAACAGAAGCAGAAGATATTAAGAAGAGGTGGCAAGAATACCTAGAAGAACTACACTAAAAAGATCTTCATGACCCAGATAATCACGATGGTGTGATCACCAACCTCAAGCCAGACATCTTGGAATGTGAAATCAAGTGGGCCTTAGGAAGCAGAACTATGAACAAAGCTAATGGAGGTGATGGAATTCCAGTTGAGCTATTTCAAATTCTGGAAGATGATTCTGTGAAAGTGCTGCATTCAATATGCCAGCAAATCTGGAAAACTCAGCAGTGGCCACAGGACTGGAAAAGATCAGTTTTCATGCCAATTCCAAAGAAAGGCAATGCCAAAGAATGCTCAAACTACTACAGAATTGCACTCATCTCACATAAATTCTCCAAGCCAGGCTTCAGCAATACCGTGAACCATGAACTTCCAGATGTTCAAGCCGGATTTAGAAAAGGCAGAAGAACCAGAGATAAAATTGCCAACATCCACTGGATCATCAAAAAAACAAGAGAGTTCCAGAAAAACATCTATTTCAGCTTTATTGGCTATGCAAAGCCTTTGACTATGTGAACCACAGCAAACTCTGGAAAATTCTTAAAGAAATGGGAATACCAAACCATCTGACCTGCCTCCTGAGAAATCTGTATGCAGGTCAGGAAGGAACAGTTAGAACTGTATATGGAACAACAGACTGGTTCCAAATAGGAAAAGGAGCACATCAAGGCTGTATATTGTCACCCTGCTTATTTAATTTATATGCAGAGGACATCATGAGAAACACTGGGCTGGATAAAGCACAAGCTGGAATCAAGATTGGAGGAGAAATATCAATAACCACAGATATGCAGATGACACCACCTTTATGGCAGAAGGCAAAGAAGAACTAAAAAGCCTCTTGATGAAAGTGAAAGAAGAGAGTGAAAATGTTGGCTTCAAACTCAACATTCAGAAAACTAAGATCATGGCATCTGGTCCCATCACTTCATGGCAAATTGATGGGGAAACAGTGGAAAAAGTGACAGACTTTATTTTTGGGGCTCCAAAATCACTGTAGGTGGTGACTGTAACCATGAAATTAAAAGATGTTTACTCCTTGAAAGAAAAGTTATGACCAACCTAGACAGCATATTAAAAAGCAGAGACATTACTTTGTCAACAAAAGGTCTGTATAGTCAAGGCTATGGTATTTCCAGTAGTCATGTATGGATGTGAGAGTTGGACTGTAAAGAAAACTGGGCTTTAAAGAATCGATGCTTTTGAACTGTGGTGTTGAAGAAGACTCTTGAGAGTCCCTTGGATTGCAAGGAGATCAAACCAGTCAATCCTAAAGGAAATCAGTCCTGAATATTCATTTGAAGGACTGATGTTGAAGCTAAAACTCCAATACTTTGGCCACTGATACGAAGAACTGACTTACTTGAAAAGACCCTGATGCAGGGAAAGATTGAAGGTGAGAGGAGAAGGGGACGACAGAGAATGAGATGGTTGAATGGTATCACCGACTCAATGGATATGAGTTTGAGTAAACTCTGTAAATTGGTGATGGATGGGAGGGCTGGCATGTTGCAATCCACGGTGTCCTAAAGAGTTGGACACAACTGAGTGACTGAACTTAACTGAATGTGTGTTGACAAGGATGTACAGAAAGAGAAATCCTCATGTACTATTGGTGGAAATTTAAATGGGTGCTAGCAGCCACTTTGGAAAATAGTATGGAGATTCCTCACAAAATTCAAAATAGAGATAAAATATGATTCATCAATTCTGGATATTTATTCAAAGAAAATGAAAAAAAGAAACTAATTTGAAAAAAGTATATGCACCCCTATGTAAGTTGCAGAATTACTTACAACAACCAAGATACAGATGCAATGTAAATGCTCATTAATAGATAAATGTATAAAGAACAAGTGGTGTGTATCTAAAGTGGAATATTATTTAGCCATGGAAAAGAATAAAATCTTGCTATTTCTGAAGACATGAGGGGACATAGAGCATATTATGCTCTGTGAAATAAGTCAGACAGAGAAATACAAATGGTATAATATGTCAATTACGTATGGCATCTGAAAAAAATAAACATAACTGAAAAATAGTCACAAATACAGAGAACAAATAGGGCAGGATGATAATAAGAGGAAATAAATAGGTGAAGGAGACTAAGGTACAAACTTTCAGTTACAAACTAAATGAATCACAGGTATGAAATTCACAATGTAGGGAATACAGTTAGTAATTATGTAATACCTTTGTATAGTGACAGATGGTAATTAGACTTTAGTGGTGGTCATTTTGTAATGTATAGAAATATCAAATCACTATGTTTTGTTTTGTTTTGTTTTGTTTTTAACCAGGAACTAACATAGTGTTGTAGTTTAATGATAGCTCAAATGCAAGCAAACAAACTCATATGAAAAGGAATCAGATTTGTGGCCACCAGAGACTGGGGGTGGGTGGAAGGGAATTGCATTAAGGTAGTTAAAAGGTATAAATGTCTATTATATGATAAATAAGTAATAGGGATATAATTTACAATATGATAAATATTACTAACACTGTTTTACATATGAAAGTTGCAGAAGAAATCTTGAGTCCTCACACAAGGAAAAGAACATTTTTCTCTTTTTAAAATTTTGTTTTAGTGTGAGATGATGGATATGCTTATTGTGGCAATCATTTCATGATATACACATCAAATAATTATGTTGTATACCTTAAACTTACACACTGCTATATGTCAATTGCATTTCAACAGAACTGTAAGAAAAAAATAAGAAAACAAATGCAGGAAAAGATGGGAAGAAAAGATGTGGATGTGTAAAGATATGGAAAATAGTATGGAGGAATATGAAAAACTGAAAAATAGAACATATATGATCCAGTAATTTCATTTATGGGACTATATCCAAAGGGAAAGAAAACACTAACTGAAAAAGAAATATGTACTCCATGATCATAGTACCATTGTTTACTATAAGCATGGCATGGATGTAACCTAAATGTCCATGAATGAATGAATAGAAAAAGTATTTGTAGTACACAATGAAATATTATTTATCCATAAAAAAACAGAGAATTTCTGCCATTTGCAACAATATGAATAGATCTTTCATTATGCTATATGAAATGTCAGGCATAGAAAGACAAATACTGTAGGATTTCACTTATATGTGATATTAAAAAAAAAAAAAAACAACACTCAAGATAAAGAGATCAGACTTGCTATTGCCAGAGGTGGAGAGTAAGGGAAGGGATAATCAGAGAAAGGTGTTCAGAAAGTACATATTTTGAGTTATAAGATAAATAAATATTAGAAATGTAATGTACAACTTCATGACCATAATTAGCACTACAGTTGATATATAAGAATGTTGTTCAATAAGACAATGCTACGAGTTCTCATCACAAGAAAAAGTTTTCCTTTGTTTTTTTGCTTTCTTTTTATTGTATCTATATGAAAAAAATCAATGTTAGCTGAATGTATTATTGTAATTACTTAATAATATATGTAAATAAAGCTGCCATGCTGTACACCCTAAATTTACACAAGGATGTATTATTTCTCAGTAAAAACTGGAAAAAAACATACAAAAATATATGAAACAATTATTTTTAAACATTGGACAAGGCCTCACAGTGTCCCTGAGACTAGGAAAACAATAATGTAAACCCTACAATTGCCCTAGCATGCTGCAGGAAAAGAGTCTTCAATATATAATACAGAAGGCAAGAATCCAAACAGTCTGATATTCTCACTCAGTTGAGGCAACAGGGCAGAGGATTTGAGGAGGCCAAAGTGAAGAGGACTAAGAGATCAATGCAAAGAAATAGAGGGAAATAATAGAATGGGAAACACTAGAGATCTCTTCAAGAAAATTAGAGATCCCAAGGGAATATTTCATGCAAAGATGGGTCTAATAAAGGACAGAAACGGTATGGATCTAACAGAAGCTGAAGATATTAAGAACAGATGGCAAGAATACACAGAACTATACAAAAAAAAAAAAAAAAAGATATTCATGACCCAGATAACCACAGTGGTGTGATCACTCACCTAGAGCCAGACATCTTGGAATGCGAAGTCAAGTGGGCCTAAGAAGCATCACTATGAAAAAAGCTAGTGGAGGTGATGGAATTCCAGTTGAACAATTTCAAATCCTAAAAGATGATGCTGTTAAAGTGCTGCACTAAAAATGGCAACACATTTTGAAAACTCATCAGTGGCCATGGGACTGGAAATGATCAGTTTTCATTCCAATCCCAAAGAAAGGCAATGCCAAAGAATGCTCAAACTACTGCACAATTGCACTCATCTCACATGCTAGTAAAGTAATGCTCAAAATTCTCCAAGCCAGGCTTCAACAATACATGAACCGTGAACTCCCTGATGTTCAAGCTTGTTTTAGAAAAGGCAGAGGAACAAGAGTTCAAATTGCCAACATCCGCTGCATCATCAAAAAAGCAAGAGAGTTCCAGAAAAACATCTATTTCTGCTTTATTGACTATGCCAAAGCCTTTGACTCTGTGGATCACAATAAACTGTGGAAAATTCTGAAAGAGGTGGGAATACCAGACCACCTGACCTGCCTCTTGAGAAATCTGTATGCAGGTCAGGAAGCAGCAGTTAGAACTGAACATGGAACAACAGACTGGTTCCAAATAGGAAAAGGAGTACATCAAGGCTGTATATTGTCACCCTGCTTATTTAACTTATATGCAAAGTACATCATGATACACGCTGGACTGTAAGAAACACAAGCTGGAATCAAGATTGCTGGGAGAAATATCAATAACCTCAGATATGCAGATGACACCACCCTATGGCAGAAAGTGAAGAGGAGCTAAAAATCCTCTTGATGAAAGTGAAAGAGGAGAGTGAAAAAGTTGGCTTAAAGCTCAACATCAGAAAACGAAGATCATGGCATCCAGTCCCATCACTCCATGGGAAATAGATGGGGAAACAGTGTCAGACTTTATTTTTTGGGGCTCCAAAATCATTGCAGACGGTGATTGCAGCCATGAAATTAAAAGACGCTTACACATTGGAAGAAAAGTTATGAACAACCTAGATAGTATATTCAAAAGCAGAGACATTACTTTGCCGACTAAGGTCCGTCTAGTCAAGGCTATGGTTTTTCCTGTGGTCATGGATGGATGTGAGAGTTGGACTGTGAAAGAAGGCTGAGCACGGAAGAATTGATGCTTTTTGAACTGTGGTGTTGGAGAAGACTCTTGAGAGTCCCTTGTACTGCAAGGAGATCCATCCAGTCCATTCTGAAGGAGATCAACCCTGGGATTTCTTTGGAAGCAATGATGCTAAAGCTGAAGCTCCAGTACTTTGGCCACCTCATGCAAAGAGTTGACTCACTGGAAAAGACTCTGATGCTGGGAGGGATTGGGGGCAGGAGGAGAAGGGGACGACCGAGGATGAGATGGCTGGATAGCATCATGGACTCAGTGGACGTGAGTCTGAGTGAACTCCAGGAGATAGTGATGGACAGGGAGGCCTGGTGTGCTGTGATTCATGGAGTCGCAAATAGTCGGACACAACTCAGTGACTGAACTGAACTGAGCAGCTGAACAGAAATTGTTATATAGGGCATAGCACTAGTGAGGAAAAGTCTGCACAGAGTTTGAGCTCTGGAGATCTTCAGAGGCCTCTCCCATCTTCGACTGAGTTCTGATCATGTGTATGAATAAACTACCATCAGATTATTAGAAACGAGTAGGCAGAACAATTCTTGATGCTTAAACAGGTTTGTGAAGAGTTCACATTGCCAAAAACGAAAGTCAAGATATCTCTTAATCAGTAGGATTTCAGACAGAGTATTCAAAAGTATATTACCTCAAAACACAGGACAAATCAGCCCTAAATCAAAATATTTTTGTAGCTCTCATATCATCTAAAAACTTTTAAAAGCAAATCTTGAAATGATCACACTGTTTCCACATATCTTAATTGTATTGGAGATCAAAGGTTTTTAAAAAAATGGGGAAAAAATCAGCATTCAACAATGTAAAATTTGCAATGTCTTGTATCAAATCAAGTTAGTACCAGGCATGCAAAGGAGCAGGAAAATACAACCCATAATGAGGAGAAAAATCGATCAAACAGAAACAGCCACCAAAATAACACAGATAGTAGACAAGGATATTAAAACAATTATTGGTAAATGCACCTATATGTTCACCGCTTACCCACAAGGTCATAAATGTATGCTCTTTGTTAACCCCTAAGGATGGACTTTTATGTACATTCATAACAGAAATCAAGATTCAAACATTTATTTTTTACTATATGGCTATCCAATTGGCCAAGAATCATTAATGGACAAAGAACATCTCTGCCACAAATGAAGTTTTCTCATATGAATGTCTCCTTTTGGTCTATTCTGTTAGTCTATTTTTCTAAATCCCCAGAACTGTCTTATATTAAAACTTTTCAAGGAAAACTGATACTTTGGTTTCTTTCCACATGTTCCCTGGTTGCTAACGTATAGATCCACATATCAGACCAAGCAGATACTTACCTGTCTCTTTTTCTGCAGCTTGGCTTAGACTCATGGGAAACTGGGTAATATCTGTCATGGCTGACTCATATCTACAGGAGACAATGAGGAAGAATAATTTTTGCCTTCTTTCAATCAGTGATGTAACTTTGCCCAAAGGTCATTTCTCAAAACTTGGCCTGCTTGTACTAGAGTTCTCAGACATTAACCAAAGAATGAGATGCCTGTTGCTCCTTCATTGCTGCTGCTGCCTAAGTTGCTTCAGTCATGTCCGACTCTGTGCAACCCCATAGACGGCAGCCCACCAGGCTCCTCTGTCCCTGGGATTCTCCAGTCAAGAATACTGGAGTGGGTTGCCATTTCCTTCTCCAATGCATGCACACATGCTAAGTCACTTCATTCGTGTCCGATTCTGTGTGACCCCATGGACAGCAGCCCAGCAGGCTCCTCTGGCCATGGTATGCCTAAAAGATTTTTGCCTTCAGCACTGAACCACCTTTAAAATAATGTTTGCATTAGCTCCTGTAAAACTCAATACATTTGTGAAGACTCATTTCAGCATTGGATACTTTTTATATGGCTCATACCTAAACTTCTTTATTGGAGAGACTTGGTGGCATTCTTCTCTATCTCCACTAGGGTCAGGAATGCTCCTAAATTTTTTATGCAACTCAGGTTTCAAAGAACCAAACAATTTTCAAACGTTTTGACTACACTTTTGAGTTTTCAGCTGCACAATGATTCTTGTGAACGCACAGACAAGGTGAAAAAATGTTTGGTTAAGCAATATGTCAGAGATATGTGTAGGGAGGAAGATCTCTGTTTTTCATAACTTTATGGACCGTTTTAACCATTTCTTTATTTTTTTGGATTATTTCTCCCATTCCCTAATTATTTTCTCTGTAACATGGTTTTTAATGAAGCTTCAAGGCAGAATGCTAATGATGAAAATCAACTCCTCCCTAATTTAACAGTAAACTACATATGAGTAGTTAAGAAAGCTAAAATCAGCAAAAATATAGACCACTTGATGTGTTATTATTCAATGTTGTGACCTCTCTTCAAATGTGTTTTGTTAACATCCTTTTAATAGAGTTTTATTAATGTTTGCCTGCAGGACTTGTCCTCTCCTCTCCTTTCACCAATCTCAGGCTTATTTAGCCTATTATTGACACATCACATTATGTACATTTAAGGTGCACAGCATGATAATTCAACACACATATTTATTGTAGATACAATAAAATACAAAGATTATCCATTACCTCAATATAATCACATTTTTGGGATAAGAACATATAAGAAAATCTCTTAGCACTTTCAAGTATAATCCAGTGTTATTAACTACATCACCAGGCTGAATATTAGACCTGAAGAATTTATTCTCTTTTAACTTGAGTTATACATTGTACCAATATCTCTTCATTTCTACAACCTCCAGCCCCTAAAAGATGATGCTTGTGAATGTGCTGCAATAAATATGCCGAGCAAATGGCCCACAGGACTGGAAAGGTCAGTTTTCATTCCAGTCCCAAAGAAAGTCATTGCCAAAGAATGCTCAAACTACCACACAATTGCACTCATATCACACGGTAAGTAAAGTAATGCTCAAAATTCTCCAAGTCAGGCTTCAGCAATATATGTGAACCGGGAACTTCCAGATGTTCAAAGCTGGTTTTAGAAAAGGCACGAGGAACCGGAGATCGTGCTGCAGTTCATGGGGTCACAAAGAGTTGGACATGACCGAGCAAATGAACTGAATCTGAACTGAACTGAACCGAACTGAACTGAACTGAACCGACTGAACCATCCCTGGAAAACTGACTCTATTTTGTCTCTATGAATTTTGAGTTACATTTTCTTTATATCAGTTCCACATAAAAGTGAGATCTTATGGTTTTGTTTTCACTGTGTTGATTACTTCACTTATCAACCATAATGCCTCAGTTCCATTATGTTATCAAAATATCAGGATTCCTACATTTTATGTCTGAATAATAGATACTATCATATGGCAATGGATATTATCAGGAATATATATATATGTCCATGTGTGTAATTATCATATATACTATTCTATAACTATTCAAGATCTATACTACCCATTTCCTTTGTTTATTGATCCATGGTTGATCTTAGGCTGTTTCTGTGTCTGTCTATGCTGAATATCTGGCAATGAACTTGGGTGCAAACAGCACTTTAACATAAGCGTGATTTCACTTCTTTGGATATATCTCAGAAATGGGAATTGTTCTGTATATGCCAGGTCAATTTTTAATATTGCTGAGAATTTCGCCATACTGTTTACCATAGTAGTTGCATCCCATTCTAATCAAGTGCACCAGGGTTTCCCTTTTTTCCCATACAGCTTGCCAATATGAGTATTTTCTGCATTGATTTTGATAATAAGCGCTTTGTAACCAGGTTTGAGTGGTATCTCGTTACGTTTGATTTGCATTTTCCTGTTTATTATCCGATGTTTATCAATCTTTTCATATATATGGTTGCCACTTATAAGATTTCTTAGGAAACACTGTCCTATTCAGAATCCATCGCTCATTTTTAATTAGACTTTTTGAGGGTGCTTATTTATTCGTAGAAGTCGTCTTTGCATTTTGGATATTAAGCCTTCATAACAGATATATATCTATTTATAGTACTGTCTATGTCTTTAAATTCTTTTAATTTTGTGATTGTTAGTTTTTCTGTAGCAGAAACCATCTTGAGTATGATGTAGTCCGCTATTTTGTTATTTTCCTTTGATTGCTTACTGCTAATTGGGTGTCAAATTAAAAAAATAATATATTTGTAAATCAATACAAAGGAGCTCTTCCCCCTTGAGTTGTCGTTCTAGGGAATTTATGGCTTTCAGTGAAGTTCAGTTGCAGTCTCTCCAGTTGTGTCACAACCTCCATTGAGATCACTGATTAGCAGCACACGCAAGCCTCCCCTATCCATCCCAAACACTTACCGGAACGTCTACCCCATAACTCATGTCCCATTGAGTTTGGAGATGTCCATCCCAACCAATCTCAGCCCCTCCTGTCGTTCCCCTTCCTCCTCCCTGCCTCCAATCCCTCCCAGACATCAGGGTCTTTTGCAATTGAAGTCAGCCCTTCGCATCCAGGTGACCAAAGTATTGATTTTTAGTTTCAACTCAGTTCCTTCCAATGAACCACCCAGGATGAACTCCCTTTAGGGATTGGAAACCTGGTAGCGAATCTCCCTTAGAATCCAAGGGATTCTCAAGATCTTTTCCAACA
>NW_017216885.1:0-12894 GCF_001704415.2 Capra hircus | reverse complement strand
ACGTGCATGTCCCCACTCGAGAGGAGAACTGACTCCCTGGGGAGACTCCAGAAGTACCCAAGATTCATGTCAGCAATGGAGAAGAATCCTCAGGTTTCGGCACCGACTCACACAAGGTCTTAGGCCCCGGCATCGACAGGAGAGTAATCCCGAGAGGCCCCCGAGCAACTCGCATGGGCAGTGGCCTTTCCTGAGGCCACCAGAGCGGGTCCCTGAGGTCCCCGTTGTAAGTCGAGAGCACCTGCCGCAACTCGAGAAAATCCAGGAGGTTCTCCCCTCCTGGCGAGATGAGGCCCATTTCCACTGAGGCGTCTCGAGGCTAATCACACCTAACCTCTGGAACTTCCAAGGGTCCTTCACACCCTTGCTGCAACTCAAGAAGTTCCCCGACATACCTTCTCCACTCGAGAGGAAGCACGAGAGTTCCGCCCACATCCAGAGGAGCCCCGTTTCCGCCTCTAGCTCGAGAGGAGGGATCCTTTCCCTGCGTGATCGGGAAAGAATTCCCGGCGTTCCCGTCGCACATCAAGAGCAGGCGCTCCCCACAGGGAAGGCGGGAGGAAATCCACAGTCATGCCACATTCCCAGAGTCACCAGATGTCTCAGTCCATTCCAGGGAAACCTGTTTTCCCTGCACTGCCTCGACTTTCAAGCCGAGGATCAACTCACACCATGGTGGCACGTAGGACAGCCCTGTGGGAAAGCCTCGTGGGAAAGCCTCGAGGGAAAGCCACAGATCCCTTGATCCACGCGAAGGGAAGCGTGACACTGCTGCTACAGCTCGGGAGGAAAGCGCACGTGCATGCCTCCACTCGTGACGAGGACTGAGTCCCTGTGGAGACTGCAGAAGTACCCCAAGATCCATGTCTGCACTGGAGAGGAATCCTCAGTTTCCGGCACAGACTCCACACAAGATCTTAGGCCCCGGCATCGACAGGAGACGAATCCCGAGAGGCCCCGGGGCAACTCGCATGGGGACTGGCCTTTCCTGAGGCCACCAGAACGGGTCCCTGAGGTCCCCGTCGTAAGTCGAGAGCACCAGCCGCAACTCGAGAAAATCCAGGAGATTCTGCCCTTCAGGCGAAATGAGGCCCATTTCCGCAGAGGCTTCTCGAGGCTTATCACATCTAACATCTGGAACTTCCAATGGGTCCTTCACACCCTTGCTGCAACTCAAGAACTTCCGCGACATACCCGTCTCCTCTCGAGAGAAGCACGAGAGTCCCGCCCACATCCAGAGGAGCCCCGTTTCCACCTCCTAGCTCGAGAGGAGAAATTCTTTCCCTGCATGGTCGGGAAAGAATTCCCCGGCATTCCCGGTCGGCAACTCAAGAGGAGGCGCTCACCTCAGGAAAGAAGAAAGGAACTCCAGGGTCGTGCCACCATTCCCAGAGTCGCCCAGATGTCCTCAGTCCATTCCAGGGAAACCTGTTTTCCCTGCACTGCGTCGACTTTCAAGCCCAGGATCGAATCACACCACCGGTGGCACGTGGGACAGCCCTGTGGGAGAGACTCGTGGGAAAGCCTCGTGGGAAAACCCCGTGGGAAAGCCTCGAGGGAAATCCACAGATCCCTTGATCCACGGCGAAGGGAAGGGTGACACTGCTGCTACAGCTCGGGAGGAAAGCGCACGTGGCATGCCCTCCACTCGAGACGAGGACTGACTCCCCTGGAGAGACTCCAGAAGTACCCCAAGATCCATGTCAGCACTGGAGAGGAATCCTCATGTTCCGGCACCGAATCCACAGAAGATCTTCCGCCCCAGCATCGACGGGAGAGGAATCCTGAGAGGCCCCCGAGCAACTCGCATGGGGACTGGCCTTTCCTGAGGCCACTAGAGCGGGTCCCTGAGGTCCCCGTCGTAAGTCGAGAGCACCTGCCGCAACTCGAGAAAATCCAGGAGGTTCTCCCCTCCAGGCGAGATGAGTCCCATTTCCGCTGAGGGCGTCTCGAGGCTAATCACACCTAAACTCTGGAACTTCCAAAGGGTCCTTCACACCCTTGCTGCAACTCAAAAAGTTCCCCTACATACCCGTCTCCACTCGAGAGGAAGCACGAGAGTCCCGCCCACATCCAGAGGAGTCCCCTTTCCGCCTCCAAGCTCGAGAGGAGGGATCCTTTCCCTGCGTGGTCGGGAAAGAATTCCCGGCGTTCCCGTCGCATCTCAAGAGGAGGCGACCTCCACAGGAAAGGCGGGAGGAACTCCTGGGTGGTGCCACCATTCCAGGAGTCCCCCAGATGTCTCAGTCCATTCCAGGGAAACCTGTTTTCCCTGCACTGCCTCGACTTTCAAGGCGAGGATCGACTCACACCACGGTGGCACGTGGGACAGCCCTGTGGGAAAGCCTCGTTGGAAAGTCTCGAAGGGAAAGCCACAGATCCCTTGATCCACACGAAGGAGAGTGTGACACTGCTGCTACAGGTCGGGAGGAAAGCGCACGTGCATGTCCCCACTCGAGACGGAGAACTGACTCCCCTGGGGAGACTCCAGAAGTACCCCAAGATTCATGTCAGCAATGGAGAAGAATCCTCAGGTTTCGGCACCGACTCCACACAAGGTCTTAGGCCCCGGCATCGACAGGAGAGTAATCCCGAGAGGCCCCCGAGCAACTCGCATGGGGCAGTGGCCTTTCCTGAGGCCACCAGAGCGGGTCCCTGAGGTCCCCGTTGTAAGTCGAGAGCACCTGCCGCAACTCGAGAAAATCCAGGAGGTTCTCCCCTCCTGGCGAGATGAGGCCCATTTCCACTGAGGCGTCTCGAGGCTAATCACACCTAACCTCTGGAACTTCCAAAGGGTCCTTCACACCCTTGCTGCAACTCAAGAAGTTCCCCGACATACCCTTCTCCACTCGAGAGGAAGCACGAGAGTTCCGCCCACATCCAGAGGAGCCCCGTTTCCGCCTCCTAGCTCGAGAGGAGGGATCCTTTCCCTGCGTGATCGGGAAAGAATTCCCGGCGTTCCCTGTCGCACATCAAGAGGCAGGCGCTCCCCACAGGGAAGGCGGGAGGAAATCCACAGTCATGCCACCATTCCCAGAGTCACCCAGATGTCTCAGTCCATTCCAGGGAAACCTGTTTTCCCTGCACTGCCTCGACTTTCAAGCCGAGGATCAACTCACACCATGGTGGCACGTAGGACAGCCCTGTGGGAAAGCCTCGTGGGAAAGCCTCGAGGGAAAGCCACAGATCCCTTGATCCACGCGAAGGGAAGCGTGACACTGCTGCTACAGCTCGGGAGGAAAGCGCACGTGCATGCCTCCACTCGTGACGAGGACTGAGTCCCTGTGGAGACTGCCAGAAGTACCCCAAGATCCATGTCTGCACTGGAGAGGAATCCTCAGTTTCCGGCACAGACTCCACACAAGATCTTAGGCCCCGGCATCGACAGGAGACGGAATCCCGAGAGGCCCCGGGGCAACTCGCATGGGGACTGGCCTTTCCTGAGGCCACCAGAACGGGTCCCTGAGGTCCCCGTCGTAAGTCGAGAGCACCAGCCGCAACTCGAGAAAATCCAGGAGATTCTGCCCTTCAGGCGAAATGAGGCCCATTTCCGCAGAGGCTTCTCGAGGCTTATCACATCTAACATCTGGAACTTCCAATGGGTCCTTCACACCCTTGCTGCACTCAAGAACTTCCGCGACATACCCGTCTCCTCTCGAGAGGAAGCACGAGAGTCCCGCCCACATCCAGAGGAGCCCCGTTTCCACCTCCTAGCTCGAGAGGAGAAATTCTTTCCCTGCATGGTCGGGAAAGAATTCCCGGCATTCCCGTCGCAACTCAAGAGGAGGCGCTCACCTCAGGAAAGAAGAAAGGAACTCCAGGGTCGTGCCACCATTCCCAGAGTCGCCCAGATGTCTCAGTCCATTCCAGGGAAACCTGTTTTCCCTGCACTGCCGTCGACTTTCAAGCCCAGGATCGAATCACACCACGGTGGCACGTGGGACAGCCCTGTGGGAGAGACTCTGGGAAAGCCTCGTGGGAAAACCCCGTGGGAAAGCCTCGAGGGAAATCCACAGATCCCTTGATCCACGCGAAGGGAAGGGTGACACTGCTGCTACAGCTCGGGAGGAAAGCGCACGTGCATGCCTCCACTCGAGACGAGGACTGACTCCCCTGGAGAGACTCCAGAAGTACCCCAAGATCCATGTCAGCACTGGAGAGGAATCCTCATGTTCCGGCACCGAATCCACAGAAGATCTTCGCGCCCCAGCATCGACGGGAGAGGAATCCTGAGAGGCCCCCGGAGCAACTCGCATGGGGACTGGCCTTTCCTGAGGCCACTAGAGCGGGTCCCTGAGGTCCCCGTCGTAAGTCGAGAGCACCTGCCGCAACTCGAGAAAATCCAGGAGGTTCTCCCCTCCAGGCGAGATGAGTCCCATTTCCGCTGAGGCGTCTCGAGGCTAATCACACCTAAACTCTGGAACTTCCAAAGGGTCCTTCACAACCCTTGCTGCAACTCAAAAAGTTCCCCTACATACCCGTCTCCACTCGAGAGGAAGCACGAGAGTCCCGCCCACATCCAGAGGAGTCCCCTTTCCGCCTCCAAGCTCGAGAGGAGGGATCCTTTCCCTGCGTGGTCGGGAAAGAATTCCCGGCGTTCCCGTCGCATCTCAAGAGGAGGCGACCTCCACAGGAAAGGCGGGAGGAACTCCTGGTGGTGCCACCATTCCAGGAGTCCCCCAGATGTCTCAGTCCATTCCAGGGAAACCTGTTTTCCCTGCACTGCCTCGACTTTCAAGCCGAGGATCGACTCACACCACGGTGGCACGTGGGACAGCCCTGTGGGAAAGCCTCGTTGGAAAAGTCTCGAAGGAAAGCCACAGATCCCTTGATCCACACGAAGGGAGAGTGTGACACTGCTGCTACAGGTCGGGAGGAAAGCGCACGTGCATGTCCCCACTCGAGAGAGAGAACTGACTCCCCTGGGGAGACTCCAGAAGTACCCCAAGATTCATGTCAGCAATGGAGAAGAATCCTCAGGTTTCGGCACCGACTCACACAAGGTCTTAGGCCCCGGCATCGACAGGAGAGTAATCCCGAGAGGCCCCCGAGCAACTCGCATGGGCAGTGGCCTTTCCTGAGGCCACCAGAGCGGGTCCCTGAGGTCCCCGTTGTAAGTCGAGAGCACCTGCCGCAACTCGAGAAAATCCAGGAGGTTCTCCCCTCCTGGCGAGATGAGGCCCATTTCCACTGAGGCGTCTCGAGGCTAATCACACCTAACCTCTGGAACTTCCAAAGGGTCCTTCACACCCTTGCTGCAACTCAAGAAGTTCCCCGACATACCCTTCTCCACTCGAGAGGAAGCACGAGAGTTCCGCCCACATCCAGAGGAGCCCCGTTTCCGCCTCCTAGCTCGAGAGGAGGGATCCTTTCCCTGCGTGATCGGGAAAGAATTCCCGGCGTTCCCGTCGCACATCAAGAGCAGGCGCTCCCCACAGGGAAGGCGGGAGGAAATCCACAGTCATGCCACCATTCCCAGAGTCACCCAGATGTCTCAGTCCATTCCAGGGAAACCTGTTTTCCCTGCACTGCCTCGACTTTCAAGCCGAGGATCAACTCACACCATGGTGGCACGTAGGGACAGCCCTGTGGGAAAGCCTCGTGGGAAAGCCTCGGAGGGGAAAGCCACAGATCCCTTGATCCACGCGAAGGAAGCGTGACACTGCTGCTACAGCTCGGGAGGAAAGCGCACGTGCATGCCTCCACTCGTGACGAGGACTGAGTCCCTGTGGAGACTGCAGAAGTACCCCAAGATCCATGTCTGCACTGGAGAGGAATCCTCAGTTTCCGGCACAGACTCCACACAAGATCTTAGGCCCCGGCATCGACAGGAGACGAATCCCGAGAGGCCCCGGGGCAACTCGCATGGGGACTGGCCTTTCCTGAGGCCACCAGAACGGGTCCCTGAGGTCCCCGTCGTAAGTCGAGAGCACCAGCCGCAACTCGAGAAAATCCAGGAGATTCTGCCCTTCAGGCGAAATGAGGCCCATTTCCGCAGAGGCTTCTCGAGGCTTATCACATCTAACATCTGGAACTTCCAATGGGTCCTTCACACCCTTGCTGCAACTCAAGAACTTCCGCGACATACCCGTCTCCTCTCGAGAGGAAGCACGAGAGTCCCGCCCACATCCAGAGGAGCCCCGTTTCCACCTCCTAGCTCGAGAGGAGAAATTCTTTCCCTGCATGGTCGGGAAAGAATTCCCGGCATTCCCGTCGCAACTCAAGAGGAGGCGCTCACCTCAGGAAAGAAGAAAGGAACTCCAGGGTCGTGCCACCATTCCCAGAGTCGCCCAGATGTCTCAGTCCATTCCAGGGAAACCTGTTTTCCCTGCACTGCGTCGACTTTCAAGCCCAGGATCGAATCACACCACGGTGGCACGTGGGACAGCCCTGTGGGAGAGACTCGTGGGAAAGCCTCGTGGGAAAACCCCGTGGGAAAGCCTCGAGGGAAATCCACAGATCCCTTGATCCACGCGAAGGGAAGGGTGACACTGCTGCTACAGCTCGGGAGGAAAGCGCACGTGCATGCCTCCACTCGAGACGAGGACTGACTCCCCTGGAGAGACTCCAGAAGTACCCCAAGATCCATGTCAGCACTGGAGAGGAATCCTCATGTTCCGGCACCGAATCCACAGAAGATCTTCCGCCCCAGCATCGACGGGAGAGGAATCCTGAGAGGCCCCCGAGCAACTCGCATGGGGACTGGCCTTTCCTGAGGCCACTAGAGCGGGTCCCTGAGGTCCCCGTCGTAAGTCGAGAGCACCTGCCGCAACTCGAGAAAATCCAGGAGGTTCTCCCCTCCAGGCGAGATGAGTCCCATTTCCGCTGAGGCGTCTCGAGGCTAATCACACCTAAACTCTGGAACTTCCAAAGGGTCCTTCACACCCTTGCTGCAACTCAAAAAGTTCCCCTACATACCCGTCTCCACTCGAGAGGAAGCACGAGAGTCCCGCCCACATCCAGAGGAGTCCCCTTTCCGCCTCCAAGCTCGAGAGGAGGGATCCTTTCCCTGCGTGGTCGGGAAAGAATTCCCGGCGTTCCCGTCGCATCTCAAGAGGAGGCGACCTCCACAGGAAAGGCGGGAGGAACTCCTGGGTGGTGCCACCATTCCAGGAGTCCCCCAGATGTCTCAGTCCATTCCAGGGAAACCTGTTTTCCCTGCACTGCCTCGACTTTCAAGCCGAGGATCGACTCACACCACGGTGGCACGTGGGACAGCCCTGTGGGAAAGCCTCGTTGGAAAGTCTCGAAGGAAAGCCACAGATCCCTTGATCCACACGAAGGAGAGTGTGACACTGCTGCTACAGGTCGGGAGGAAAGCGCACGTGCATGTCCCCACTCGAGAGGAGAACTGACTCCCCTGGGGAGACTCCAGAAGTACCCCAAGATTCATGTCAGCAATGGAGAAGAATCCTCAGGTTTCCGGCACCGACTCACACAAGGTCTTAGGCCCCGGCATCGACAGGAGAGTAATCCCGAGAGGCCCCGGAGCAACTCGCATGGGCAGTGGCCTTTCCTGAGGCCACCAGAGCGGGTCCCTGAGGTCCCCGTTGTAAGTCGAGAGCACCTGCCGCAACTCGAGAAAATCCAGGAGGTTCTCCCCTCCTGGCGAGATGAGGCCCATTTCCACTGAGGCGTCTCGAGGCTAATCACACCTAACCTCTGGAACTTCCAAAGGGTCCTTCACACCCTTGCTGCAACTCAAGAAGTTCCCCGACATACCCTTCTCCACTCGAGAGGAAGCACGAGAGTTCCGCCCACATCCAGAGGAGCCCCGTTTCCGCCTCCTAGCTCGAGAGGAGGGATCCTTTCCCTGCGTGATCGGGAAAGAATTCCCGGCGTTCCCGTCGCACATCAAGAGCAGGCGCTCCCCACAGGGAAGGCGGGAGGAAATCCACAGTCATGCCACCATTCCCAGAGTCACCCAGATGTCTCAGTCCATTCCAGGGAAACCTGTTTTCCCTGCACTGCCTCGACTTTCAAGCCGAGGATCAACTCACACCATGGTGGCACGTAGGACAGCCCTGTGGGAAAGCCTCGTGGGAAAGCCTCGAGGGAAAGCCACAGATCCCTTGATCCACGCGAAGGGAAGCGTGACACTGCTGCTACAGCTCGGGAGGAAAGCGCACGTGCATGCCTCCACTCGTGACGAGGACTGAGTCCCTGTGGAGACTGCCAGAAGTACCCCAAGATCCATGTCTGCACTGGAGAGGAATCCTCAGTTTCCGGCACAGACTCCACACAAGATCTTAGGCCCCGCATCGACAGGAGACGAATCCCGAGAGGCCCCGGGGCAACTCGCATGGGGACTGGCCTTTCCTGAGGCCACCAGAACGGGTCCCTGAGGTCCCCGTCGTAAGTCGAGAGCACCAGCCGCAACTCGAGAAAATCCAGGAGATTCTGCCCTTCAGGCGAAATGAGGCCCATTTCCGCAGAGGCTTCTCGAGGCTTATCACATCTAACATCTGGAACTTCCAATGGGTCCTTCACACCCTTGCTGCAACTCAAGAACTTCCGCGACATACCCGTCTCCTCTCGAGAGGAAGCACGAGAGTCCCGCCCACATCCAGAGGAGCCCCGTTTCCACCTCCTAGCTCGAGAGGAGAAATTCTTTCCCTGCATGGTCGGGAAAGAATTCCCGGCATTCCCGTCGCAACTCAAGAGGAGGCGCTCACCTCAGGAAAGAAGAAAGGAACTCCAGGGTCGTGCCACCATTCCCAGAGTCGCCCAGATGTCTCAGTCCATTCCAGGGAAACCTGTTTTCCCTGCACTGCGTCGACTTTCAAGCCCAGGATCGAATCACACCACGGTGGCACGTGGGACAGCCCTGTGGAGAGACTCGTGGGAAAGCCTCGTGGGGAAAACCCCGTGGGAAAGCCTCGAGGGAAATCCACAGATCCCTTGATCCACGCGAAGGGAAGGGTGACACTGCTGCTACAGCTCGGGAGGAAAGCGCACGTGCATGCCTCCACTCGAGACGAGGACTGACTCCCCTGGAGAGACTCCAGAAGTACCCCAAGATCCATGTCAGCACTGGAGAGGAATCCTCAGGTTCCGGCACCGAATCCACAGAAGATCTTCACGGCCCCGCATCGACGGGAGAGGAATCCTGAGAGGCCCCGAGCAACTCGCATGGGGACTGGCCTTTCCTGAGGCCACTCAGAGCGGGTCCCTGAGGTCCCCGTCGTAAGTCGAGAGCACCTGCCGCAACTCGAGAAAATCCAGGAGGTTCTCCCCTCCAGGCGAGATGAGTCCCATTTCCGCTGAGGCGTCTCGAGGCTAATCACACCTAAACTCTGGAACTTCCAAAGGGTCCTTCACACCCTTGCTGCAACTCAAAAAGTTCCCCTACATACCCGTCTCCACTCGAGAGGAAGCACGAGAGTCCCGCCCACATCCAGAGGAGTCCCCTTTCCGCCTCCAAGCTCGAGAGGAGGGATCCTTTCCCTGCGTGGTCGGGAAAGAATTCCCGGCGTTTCCGTCGCATCTCAAGAGGAGGCGACCTCCACAGGAAAGGCGGGAGGAACTCCTGGGTGCTTGCCACCATTCCAGGAGTCCCCCAGATGTCTCAGTCCATTCCAGGGAAACCTGTTTTCCCTGCACTGCCTCGACTTTCAAGCCGAGGATCGACTCACACCACGGATGGCACGTGGGACAGCCCTGTGGGAAAGCCTCGTTGGAAAGTCTCGAAGGAAAGCCACAGATCCCTTGATCCACACGAAGGGAAGCTGTGACACTGCTGCTACAGCGTCGGGAGGAAAGCGCACGTGCATGTCCCCCACTCGAGAGGAGGAACTGACTCCCCTGGGGAGACTCCAGAAGTACCCCAAGATTCATGTCAGCAATGGAGAAGAATCCTCAGGTTCCGGCACCGACTCACACAAGGTCTTAGGCCCCGGCATCGACAGGAGAGTAATCCCGAGAGGCCCCCGAGCAACTCGCATGGGCAGTGGCCTTTCCTGAGGCCACCAGAGCGGGTCCCTGAGGTCCCCGTTGTAAGTCCGAGAGCACCTGCCGCAACTCGAGAAAATCCAGGAGGTTCTCCCCTCCTGGCGAGATGAGGCCCATTTCCACTGAGGCGTCTCGAGGCTAATCACACCTAACCTCTGGAACTTCCAAAGGGTCCTTCACACCCTTGCTGCAACTCAAGAAGTTCCCCGACATACCCCTTCTCCACTCGAGAGGAAGCACGAGAGTTCCGCCCACATCCAGAGGAGCCCCGTTTCCGCCTCCTAGCTCGAGAGGAGGGATCCTTTCCCTGCCGTGATCGGGAAAGAATTCCCGGCGTTCCCGTCGCACATCAAGAGCAGGCGCTCCCCACAGGGAAGGCGGGAGGAAATCCACAGTCATGCCACCATTCCCAGAGTCACCCAGATGTCTCAGTCCATTCCAGGGAAACCTGTTTTCCCTGCACTGCCTCGACTTTCAAGCCGAGGATCAACTCACACCATGGTGGCACGTAGGACAGCCCTGTGGGAAAGCCTCGTGGGAAAGCCTCGAGGGAAAGCCACAGATCCCTTGATCCACGCGAAGGGAAGCGTGACACTGCTGCTACAGCTCGGGAGGAAAGCGCACGTGCATGCCTCCACTCGTGACGAGGACTGAGTCCCCTGTGGAGACTGCAGAAGTACCCCAAGATCCATGTCTGCACTGGAGAGGAATCCTCAGTTTCCGGCACAGACTCCACACAAGATCTTAGGCCCCGGCATCGACAGGAGACGAATCCCGAGAGGCCCGGGGCAACTCGCATGGGGACTGGCCTTTCCTGAGGCCACCAGAACGGGTCCCTGAGGTCCCCGTCGTAAGTCGAGAGCACCAGCCGCAACTCGAGAAAATCCAGGAGATTCTGCCCTTCAGGCGAAATGAGGCCCATTTCCGCAGAGGCTTCTCGAGGCTTATCACATCTAACATCTGGAACTTCCAATGGGTCCTTCACACCCTTGCTGCAACTCAAGAACTTCCGCGACATACCCGTCTCCTCTCGAGAGGAAGCACGAGAGTCCCGCCCACATCCAGAGGAGCCCCGTTTCCACCTCCTAGCTCGAGAGGAGAAATTCTTTCCCTGCATGGTCGGGAAAGAATTCCCGGCATTCCCGTCGCAACTCAAGAGGAGGCGCTCACCTCAGGAAAGGAAGAAAGGAACTCCAGGTCGTGCCACCCATTCCCAGAGTCGCCCAGATGTCTCAGTCCATTCCAGGGAAACCTGTTTTCCCTGCACTGCGTCGACTTTCAAGCCCAGGATCGAATCACACCACGGTGGCACGTGGGACAGCCCTGTGGGAGAGACTCGTGGAAAGCCTCGTGGGAAAACCCCGTGGGAAAGCCTCGAGGGAAAATCCACAGATCCCTTGATCCACGCGAAGGGAAGGGTGACACTGCTGGCTACAGCTCGGGAGGAAAGCGCACGTGCATGCCTCCACTCGAGACGAGGACTGACTCCCCTGGAGAGACTCCAGAAGTACCCCAAGATCCATGTCAGCCACTGGAGAGGAATCCTCATGTTCCGGCACCGAATCCACAGAAGATCTTCCGCCCCCAGCATCGACGGCGAGGAATCCTGAGAGGCCCCCGAGCAACTCGCATGGGGACTGGCCTTTCCTGAGGCCACTAGAGCGGGTCCCTGAGGTCCCCGTCGTAAGTCGAGAGCACCTGCCGCAACTCGAGAAAATCCAGGAGGTTCTCCCCTCCAGGCGAGATGAGTCCCATTTCCGCTGAGGCGTCTCGAGGCTAATCACACCTAAACTCTGGAACTTCCAAAGGGTCCTTCACACCCTTGCTGCAACTCAAAAAGTTCCCCCTACATACCCGTCTCCACTCGAGAGGAAGCACGAGAGTCCCGCCCACATCCAGAGGAGTCCCCTTTCCGCCTCCAAGCTCGAGAGGAGGGATCCTTTCCCTGCGTGGTCGGGAAAGAATTCCCGGCGTTCCCGTCGCATCTCAAGAGGAGGCGACCTCCACAGGAAAGGCGGGAGGAACTCCTGGGTGGTGCCACCATTCCAGGAGTCCCCAGATGTCTCAGTCCATTCCAGGGAAACCTGTTTTCCCTGCACTGCCTCGACTTTCAAGCCGAGGATCGACTCACACCACGGTGGCACGTGGGACAGCCCTGTGGGAAAGCCTCGTTGGAAAGTCTCGAAGGAAAGCCACAGATCCCTTGATCCACACGAAGGAGAGTGTGACACTGCTGCTACAGGTCGGGAGGAAAGCGCACGTGCATGTCCCCACTCGAGAGGAGAACTGACTCCCCTGGGGAGACTCCAGAAGTACCCCAAGATTCATGTCAGCAATGGAGAAGAATCCTCAGGTTTCGGCACCGACTCACACAAGGTCTTAGGCCCCGGCATCGACAGGAGAGTAATCCCGAGAGGCCCGGAGCAACTCGCATGGGCAGTGCCTTTCTGAGGCCACCAGAGCGGGTCCCTGAGGTCCCCGTTGTAAGTCGAGAGCACCTGCCGCAACTCGAGAAAATCCAGGAGGTTCTCCCCTCCTGGCGAGATGAGGCCCATTTCCACTGAGGCTCTCGAGGCTAATCACACCTAACCTCTGGAACTTCCAAAGGGTCCTTCACACCCTTGCTGCAACTCAAGAAGTTCCCGACATACCCTTCTCCACTCGAGAGGAAGCACGAGAGTTCCGCCCACATCCAGAGGAGCCCCGTTTCCGCCTCCTAGCTCGAGAGGAGGGATCCTTTCCCTGCGTGATCGGGAAAGAATTCCCGGCGTTCCCGTCGCACATCAAGAGCAGGCGCTCCCACAGGGAAAGGCGGGAGGAAATCCACAGTCATGCCACCATTCCCAGAGTCACCAGATGTCTCAGTCCATTCCAGGGAAACCTGTTTTCCCTGCACTGCCTCGATTTTCAAGCCGAGGATCAATCACATGGTGACGTAAGTGC
>NW_017216884.1:0-12895 GCF_001704415.2 Capra hircus | reverse complement strand
CGCATGGGGACTGGCCTTTCCTGAGGCCACCAGAGCGGGTCCCTGAGGTCCCCGTAGTAAGTCGAGAGCACCTGCCGCAACTTGAGAAAATCCAGGAGGTTCTCCCTCCAGGCGAGATGAGGCCCATTTCCACTGAGGTTCTCGAGGCTAATCACACCTAACCTCTGGAACTTCCAAAGGGTCCTTCACACCCTTTCTGCAATTCAAGCAGATCACCAACATACCAGTCTCCACTCGAGGGAAGAACGAGAGTCCCGCCCACATCCAGAGGAGCCCCGTTTCCGACTCCTAGCTCGAGAGGAGGGATCCTTTCCCTGCGTGGTCGGGAAAGAATTCCCGGCGTTCCCATCGCATCTCAAGAGGGGGCGCTCTCCACAGGGAAGGCGAGAGGAACTCCAGGGTCGTGCCACCATTTCCAGAGTCCCACAGATGTCTTAGTCCATTCCAGGGAAACCTGTTTTCCCTGCACTGCCTCGACTTTCAAGAAGAGGTTCGACTCACACCAAGGTGGCAGGTGGGACAGTCCTGTGGGAAAGCGTCGTGGGAAAGCGTCGTGGAAAGCCTCGAGGGAAAGCCACAGATCCCTTGATCCTCGCAAAGGGAAGCTCAACACTGCTGCTACAGCTCGGAGGAAAGCTCACGTGCATGCCCCGACTCGAGACGAGGACTGACTCCCCTGGGGGAGACTCCAGAAATACCCCAAGATACATGTCAGCACTGGAGAGGAATCCTCAGGTTTTGGCACAGACTCCACACAAGATCTTAGGTCCCGGCATCGACGGGAGACGAATCCCGAGAGACCCATGAGCAACTCGCATGGGGACTTCCCTTTCGTGAGGCCACAAGAGGGGGTCCCTGATGTCACCGTCGTAAGTCGAGAGCATCTGCTGCAACTCGAGAAAAATCCAGGAGGTTCTCCTCTCCTGGCGAGATGAGGCCCATTTCCGCTGAGGGGTCTCGAGGCTAATCACACCTAAACTCTGGAACTTCCAAAGGGTCATTCACACCCTTGCTGCAACTCAAGAAGTTCCCCAACATGCTCGTCTCCACTCGACAGGAAGCACGAGAGTCCCGCCCACATCCAGAGGAGACCCGTTTCCGCCTCCTAGCTAGAGAGGAGGGATACTTTCCCTGCGTGGTCGGGAAAGAATTCCCGGCTTTCCCGTCGCATCTCAAGTGGAGGCGCTCTCCACAGGAAAGGCGAGAGGAACTCCAGGGTCGTGCCACATTCCAGAGTCCCCCAGATGTCTCAGTCCATTCCAGGGAAACCTGTTTTCCCTGCACTGCCTCGACTTTCAAGCCGAGTATGGACTCACACCACGGTGGCACGTGGGACAGCCCTGTGGGAAAGCTGCCGGGAGCCAGTGTGAGGAATCCCGCCCGTGACAAGGTCATGAGGAAGGAAGCTGACATTCGCAAGGCGTGCTCAGACTTCAGGGACCCCTCTGGAAATTCCTAAGCATGTACCCCAACAAAATCTGCCAGCTTTTGTGCTCTGCTTTTCCACTCTTCTGACATTTTCTGGAAAAAGTCAATTCAGGGTTTCAGTCTTCTGCATTTGAAAGAGTGTTTCAATCTAAAAACCCCTCCGATGGCTTTCTAGCCTGCCTGCAGGACTCTGCCGAGTGTGATTGTTTGAGGCCTCCTGACTGCAGGAGGCACAGGAAGCTTAAAACATCCTAGGAATGTAGGGGCTTCCGAAGAGTCAAAATCTTTAGAATAGGACTGATTAAAAGTTTCATTTGTTGAGTCAATGCTTGCTGCCAAATTTTCATATCCTTTATTTTTAGATATAGTTGGTATATAGAAAAACAAGTAGTAGACCTGGTATTAGCAACATTAGATCTTTGAGTTAAGTACCTTCTTTGTTATATCCCACTGCACCTTTGTTCTATAGAGATGTAACTTTAATGCTTTAAGGAGATGCAAATTAAAGAAAAACACTTCGGGGGAAACAAATCAACATTCATTAAGGAAGAGAGCTAAAAAGTGTTAACAAGCTTCTTGGCCAGAAGATAATGTAAATCACCTGAGACCTTTTGTATACAAAATGATGTATAGAAAGAGTCTGGGCTGCGAACGCTACATAATTCTGTGTTACCCGTTGATCTCCATGTTTTATCAAAAGTATAAAAGGCCTTCTGAACAATAAAGGATCGGACCAGTTTCTCGAACTAGTCTCTCGGCCTGGTTTCTTGGGACTCTGGCTCCCCCATGTCTCTCTCTCTCCTCTTCTCTCCCCTTCCCTCTCTCTGCTCTTTACTTTAACTTCAGGCTGAATCTCCATCTGGGGCGCCGGAGGCTCGCCAGGTCTACTTACTTGCCCCGGCTGTTTAAGACCCGCACGAAAGGGAGCTTAAGGCGAGGCACCCTTAGATATTCAAGCGGGCCGCCGGTGGCCCAACGTAGATGGTGCAGATTCCTTGTCTGGAATTTTATTTGGCCTTCCGCGTAAACCAAGCTATTCAGCCCTCTTCCTCCACTTAATCTTCTTAGTACACTATAGTTTCTTAATCTAATCTTACATTAATAAACAAACAAGTCTTTCCACGCCAACGCCGTCCACCCTTCGAATTCCCTGGATCCACCGGGCCAGGACCCCGGCAAGTGGCGCCCGGAACAGGCTATTCGAAGGTAGGTTCCTCGGAGCAAAAGCTCCCCCCGGAGCACTCTCTGCTGCTCCCCCCGGAGCCCTCTCCGTTGCTCCCCCCGGAGCACTCTCTGTTGCTCCCCCCGGAGTGACTTAATCACTCCCCCCGGAGTACTTTCGGGTACTCCCCCTGTGTTGAGTGTTCGGGACGGCTAGGACCCCAGTCAGGGTGCCGCGGACCCCCCTGTAGGATAGACAGGGTGAGGAAGAGTGGGAAGTGTTCAAGGGTTTAAGAGAAACCTGGTGCTCTAGAGGTTGAAAAGAAACCTGCTATCCTAGGGTTAAAAAACAAAACCCCCCTCGCCAGAGGTAAAACCTTTTGTTGAGGTAGACTTTTCTATAAGACTTAATTTTCTGACATGGGTAACAGTGAATCAAAAGAAAGACAGCTTTTTATAGGAGTAATCTTGCAGTTACTAACTAAACGAGGAATTAAAGTTAAAAATTCCAATATTCATTCATTTTTTCCTTTGTACAAGAACAGTGTCCCTGGTTTCCAGAAGAAGGCACTGTTAACTTAGACACCTGGGAGAGAGTAGGAAAACAGCTAAAAACTTACTATACTTTGCATGGGCCTGTAAATGCTTTTGCTCTGTAAAATATGATTACAAATGTTCTGGACCCCTGTCATGAGGCTGTTAGATAGCCTATGGGAGAGGCTATAGCGGTAAATGGTAGTGGGTCTCCACCTTCTATGCAGATCGTATTTTCTGCCATTGGCAAACAAAAGGAGAGAGACTCCTCTTCCTCCCGAGGAAGGAGGGTGCTTACAGGACGCAGCGGCCGAACGCCCTGGAGAGCCCCCTCCCCCTCTACACAAACCAAACCTTTAAAAAAGTTATCTTATTTAAGGCGACCACTGCAACCTCTGCTTGCGCCTCCCCAGGGCTTAAGAACTCCCCACTTTATATCCAAAGCCTCCCAGAACATTGCTTAAGTTTGAAAACGATAGTGACAATATTTTTGAGCAAAAGAGCTTTTAAAACAGAGCTTGCTCCTTGCATAAAATCCCCTCAGGAGGGGCCTCACCCAACAAAAAAAAAAAGAAAAAGGAAGAAAAACAGAAAAAAAAATATTCGTAATAAAAAGGACTTTACAAAATGCAAAATGTTTCTCTTGAGGCCAAATAGAACATGTTTTGCCAAAATGTCCTGCTAAACAGACACAACAACCCGTACCAAACAACCCCAGGTAGCTCAGGCCTAGACCTCAGTTCCACCACTTCAATAATATTAACCCCTGATGTGCCAGTGACTCAGATTCCAATGAGAGTGGCTAGTCCCCTGCCTGAGGACATTGTAAGACTTGTACTGGGGCATAGCTTGCTTTCTTTTCAAGAAATTTCGGTAGTGTCTTGTGTAGTAAATTCTGATTATACTGAAAAAACTGAAGTTTTGATCTCGCCACCTGCTAAAACTGTGCAATTAATAAAAATTAAAAAAAAAATAATAGCACAGCTTTTGCTTTTACCTTATTACCAAACAGAAAAACCAGACAAAAAAAGCCCCAGAGGATCTAGATCTAGCTTTTTGGGTGCAAAAAATTGCAGCTTCTAGGCCTTTAAAAGATTTTTTAATTCAAAGATATAAAATGTCATGGCTGTTAGACAATAGACAAGACGTTTCTTAAATTGCTGAGAGACTAGCGCAGCTCCTGGCCAACATATACTACTGAAAAGGAGTTAGAAAAAGTGGTATGCAGGATAAAAATGCTATAGAGTAAGAGGTGAGAGAGAGTTTAAAACCTTGGTGAATAGTGAGCTCCCCGTTGCTGGAAGTTTTCAAGCTAAGATTAAATGGTTACTTGTCATCTAAAAGGCTATAGACCAGATTTGGGTTATAAAAAGATCATTAGAAAAGCTTATAAAGATATTGTGTAACACCTCTTTTCTTGCTTCTTATATTTGGGTCTAGTGATATGGTTTTTTGGATAACAAAAATTACTCAGAAACGGCCTATGAAAACTATTCTGATTAATGGCAAGTCTATTGTGGGGTTATTAGACACAGGAGCAGACGTTTCTTGCATTTCAGGAAAAGACTGGCCTAGCTCCTGGCCCACCTCCTGGCCCACACATACTACTGAAAATAACTTGGTGGGGATAGGAAGAGCCCCCACAGTAGCCAAAAGTGCAAAAATTTTAGATTGGCAATTTGAGGACACCCGTGGAACTTTCCAACCGTATGTAGTCCCTTCACTCCCCCTTACCCTGTGGGGGAGGGACATGCTATCTCAAATGGGAGTGTTACTTTTTAGCCCTGATGATAAAGTGACCTCTCAGATGCTGCAGATCGGCTATGATCCATCAAAAGGATTGGGTAAACAACAGACAAGAATAATTGAGCTAATTTGCCCAACTCCTTGCAAGCTATATACTGGATTGGGATATCCAAATTTATAATGAAGGCCATTGTTTTTGCTGCCTACCCCATTACATGAAAATTTCAAGATCCGGTGTGGGTGGAACAGTGGCCTCTGCCTAAGGAAAAATTACTGACATGATTAATTAAAAAGATTAATTCAAATATACTGATTTATTAAATTGTTTAATAAAGAACCATCAAAAATTGCACTTCCATATAACAGAGAACAACTTGATGCTTTTCAAATGTTTGATGATTGGCAGATTGCTATAGGAAATTCTTGTGATCAGATCTTGCATCATTTACCCTCACGTGCTTTGTTAATTCAAAAATTAAAAAGAGAGAAATTAAGTTATAGTTTTCCCCCATCAGATTTTACAACATGTTCTCTTTGTAATAAGTTAAATGCTGATTCGTTTGAAACAGTAAAATAAAAAGCCATTAGTAAAGCAAAAAGATCTCCTCCAGATAACAAAAAGATCCCGACCCAAAATTTACTGCGGGTCGAGGAAGTGTTTATATTTTTTTCCACAGGGTGCAGATTCGTCAACTTGGATCCCGGACAGACTGATTCGCCACAAAAGAAAAAGGGAACTTCTCTGGCCACCACCACCGCGGGAAACAGCCGCGCACCAAAAGCTGCGGGCGGGGCCAGCCTGACTGACGGAACCCAGTGCACCGCACTCGCAGCCCCATAACAGCGCCAGTGTCAGAGGGCGGGGTGAAGGCCGCTGCTCCTACCGGCAAAAGAGGCAAAAGAAACATCAAGATCCCGGCAGGACTAACAGCTGCTGCAGCACAAACTCCAACCAGAAAATGACTCTATTTACTCTATTTTGGCTTGTCTATCCTCTCCTTATGTTCTTCTTTTCACCAATGATTCCAGAAAACTTAATGTACCTAATGTAGCGACTTGTGAACCATGGATGTTTTCATCTTGTTTAACTCCTCAAAGTAATGTCTGCTCTTCTGTGGTTTTAAAGATGTCCTATAACTGTAACAACTTATTGATATGATAATTATGTTCTTGCTGTGTTACAACAACTGTTATTGTTACTACAACAGCAATCATTGACTCAACAAGTGTAAATGCCCAATATGTTAAAAAATCAAGGTTTAGGTATTTTGGAACAGCTCAGATATTAGTTTAGACTTAGGGAAACTTCATAATCAGATTCAGACCTTGGAACACTCCCGATTAGATTTTACCACCGCAGGAGAAGCCAATGACTTTTCCCACACTTTCTCTAACTTCATTTCTGAAGACTGTTCTGTCTACTGTCTATAATCTTGCTCCTCATAATCATACTTCCCTATATTGTCTAGATTCTTCGGCAGAGCATTCGGAATCTCGAGACCGAACTGCACCTGATTTTAAACATAAATAATCAATTATTTAAAATTAAAAAGGGTGAGATGCCGGGAGCCAGAGTGAGGAATCCCGCCCGTGACAAGGTCATGAGGAAGGAAGCTGACATTCGCAAGGCGTGCTCAGACTTCAGGGACCCCTCTGGAAATTCCTAAGCATGTACCCCAACAAAAATCTGCCGGCTTTTGTGCTCTGCTTTTCCACTCTTCTGACATTTTCTGGAAAAAGTCAATTCAGGGTTTCAGTCTTCTGCATTTGAAAGAGTGTTTCAATCTAAAAACCCCTCTGATGGCTTTCTAGCCTGCCTGCAGGACTCTGCGAGTGTGATTGTTTGAGGCCTCCTGACTGCAGGAGGCACAGGAAGCTTAAAATATCCTAGGAATGTAGGGGCTTCCGAAGAGTCAAAATCTTTAGAATAGGACTGATTAAAAGTTTCATTTGTTGAGTCAATGCTTGCTGCCAAATTTTCATATCCTTTATTTTTAGATATAGTTGGTATATAGAAAAACAAGTAGTAGACCTGGTATTAGCAACATTAGATCTTTGAGTTAAGTACCTTCTTTGTTATATCCCACTGCACCTTTGTTCTATAGAGATGTAACTTTAATGCTTTAAGGAGATGCAAATTAAAGAAAAACACTTCAGGGGAAACAAAATCAACATTCATTAAGGAAGAGAGCTAAAAAGTGTTAACAAGCTTCTTGGCCAGAAGATAATGTCAAATCACCTGAGACCTTTTGTATACAAAATGATGTATAGAAAGAGTCTGGGCTGCGAACGCTACATAATTCTGTGTTACCCGTTGATCTCCATGTTTTATCAAAAGTATAAAAGGCCTTCTGAACAATAAAGGATCGGATCAGTTTCTCGAACTAGTCTCTCGGCCTGGTTTCTTGGGACTCTGGCTCCCCCCATGTCTCTCTCTCTCCTCTTCTCTCCCCTTCCCTCTCTCTGCTCTTTACTTTAACTTCAGGCTGAATCTCCATCTGGGGCGCGGAGGCTCGCCAGGTCTACTTACTTGCCCCGGCTGTTAAGACCCGCCACCAAAGGGAGCTTAAGGCGAAGCACCCTTAGATATTCAAGCGGGCGCCGGTGGCCCAACGTAGATGGTGCAAATTCCTTGTCTGGAATTTTATTGGCCTTCCGCGTAAACCAAGCTATTCAGCCCTCTTCGTCCACTTAATCTTCTTATTACACTATAGTTTCTTAATCTAATCTTACATTAATAAACAAACAAGTCTTTCCACGCCAACGCCGTCCACCCTTCGAATTCCCTGGATCCACCGGGGCTGGACCCCGGCAGAAAGCCTCGTGGGAAAGCCTCGTGGGAAAGCCTCGAGGGAAAGCCACAGATCCCTTGATCCACGCGAAGGGAAGCATGACACTGCTGCTACAGCTCGGAAGGAAAGCGCACGTGCATGCCCCCCACTCGAGAGGAGGACTGACTCTACTGGGAGACTCCAGAAGTCCCCCCAGATCCACGTCAGCACTGGAGAGGAATACTCAGGTTCCAGCACCGGCTCCACACAAGATCTTAGGCCCCTACATCGACGGGAGAGGAATCCGGAGAGGCCCCCGAACAACTCGCTTGGGGACTGGCCTTTCCAGAGGCCACCAGAGCGGGTCCCTGAGGTCCCCGTCGTAAGTCGAGAGCACCTGCCCCAACTCGAGAACATCCAGGAGGTTCTCCCCTCCAGGCGAGATGAGGCCCATTTCCGCTGAGGCATCTCGAGGCTAATCACACCTAAACTCTGGAGCTCCCAAAGCGACTTCACACCCTTGCTGCAACTCAAGAAGATCCCCGACATACCCGTCTACACTCGAGAGGAAGCACGAGAGTCCCGCCCACATCCAGAGGAGCCCCGTTTCCGCCTCCTAGCTCGAGAGGAGGGATCCTTTCCCTGCGTGGTCGGGAAAGAATTCCCGGCGTTCCCGTCGCATCTCAAGAGGAGGCGCTCTCCACAGGAAAGGCGAGAGGAACTCCAGGGTCGTGACACCATTCCCAGAGACAACCAGGTGTCTCAGTCCATTACAGGGAAACCTGTTTCCCTGCACTGCGTCGACTTTCAAGCCGAAGATCGACTCACACCACGGTGGCACGTGGGGCAGCCCTGTGGGAAAGCCTCGTGGAAAGCCTCGTGGGAAAGCCTCGAGGGAAAGCCACAGATCCCTTGATCCACGCGAAGGGAAGCGTGACACTGCTGCTACAGCTCGGGAGGAAAGCGCACGTGCATGCCCCCAATCGAGACGAGGACTGAGTCTCCTGGGGAGACTCCAGAAGTACCCCAAGATCCATGTCAGCACTGGAGAGGAATCCTCAGGTTCTGGCACCGACTCCACACGAGGTCTTAGGCCGCAGCATCGACGGGAGAGGAATCCCAAGAGTCCCCCGAGCAACTCCCATGGGGAATGGCCTTTCCTGAGGCCACCAGAGCGGGTCCCTGAGGTCCCCGTCGAAAGTCGAGAGCACCTGCCGAAACTCGAGAACATCCAGGAGGTTCTCCCCTCCAGGCGAGATGAGTGCCATTTCCGCTGAGGCATCTCGAGGCTAATCACACCTAACCTCTGGAGCTCCCAAAGCGACTTCACACCCTTGCTGCAACTCAAGAAGATCCCCGACATACCCGTCTACACTCGAGAGGAAGCAGGAGAGTCCCGCCCACATCCAGAGGAGCCCCGTTTCCGCCTCCTAGCTCGAGAGGAGGGATCCTTTCCCTGCGTGGTCGGGAAAGAATTCCTGGCGTTTCCGTCGCATTTCAAGAGGAGGCGCTCTCCACAGGAAAGGCGAGAGGAACTCCAGAGTCGTTCCACATTCCCAGAGTCCCCAGGATGTCTCAGTCCATTCCAGGGAAACCTGCTTTCCCTGCACTGCCTCGACTTTCAAGCGAAGATCGACTTACACCATGGTGGCACGTGGGACAGCCCTGTGGGAAAGCCTCGTTGGAAAGCCTCGAGGGAAAGCCACAGATCCCTTGATCCACGCGAAGAGAAGCGTGACACTGCTGCTACAGCTCGGGAGGAAATCGCACGTGCATGCCCCCACTCGAGACGAGGACTGACTCCCCTGGGGAGACTAGAGAAGTAACCCAGGATCCATGTCTGCACTGGAGAGGAATGCTCAGGTTCCGGCACAGACTCCATACAAGATCTTAGGCCCTGGCATCGACGAGAGAGGAATCCCGAGAGGCCCCCAAGCAACTCGCATGGGGACTGGCCTTTCCTGAGGTCACCAGAGCGGGTCCCTGAGGTCCTCGTCGTAAGTCGAGAGCACCTGCTGCAACTCCGATAAATCCAGGAGGTTCTCCCCTCCAGGCGAGAAGAGGCCCATTTCCGCTGAGGCGTCTCGAGGCTAATCACACCTAACCTCTGGAGCTTCCAAAAGGTCCTTCGCACCCTTGATGCAACTCCAGGAAGTTTCCCGACATACCCGCTCTCCACTCGAGAGGAAGCAGGAGAGTTCTGCCCACATCCAGAGGAGCCCCGTTTCCGCCTCCTAGCTCGAGAGGAGGGATCCTTTCCCTGCGTGTTCTGGGAAAGAATTCCCGGCGTTCCCGTCGCATCACAAGAGGAGACGCTCTCCACAGGAAAGGCGAGAGGAACTCCAGGGTCGTGACACCATTCCCAGAGTCCCCCAGATGTCTCAGTCCATTCCAGGGAAACCTGTTTTCCCTGCACTGTCTCGACTTTCAAGCCGAGGATCGACTCACACCACGGTGGCATCGTGGGACAGCCCTGTGAGAAAGCCTCGTGGGAAAGCCTCGTGTGAAAGCCTCAAGAGAAAGCCACAGATCTCTTGATCCACGCGAAGGGAAGCGTGACACTTGTGCTACAGCTCGGGAGGAAAGCGCACGTGCATGCCCCCGCTCGAGACGAGGACTGACTCCCCTGGGGAGACTCCAGAAGTACCCCAGGATCCATGTCTGCACTGGAGAGGAATGCTCAGGTTCCGGCACGGACTCCATACAAGATCTTAGGCCCTGACATCGACGAGAGAGGAATCCCGAGAGGCCCCCAATCAACTCGCATGTGGACTGGCCTTTCCTGAGGCCACCAGAGCGGGTCCCTTAGGTCCCCGTCGTAAGTCGAGAGCGCCTGCCACAACTCGAGAAAATTCAGGAAGTACTCCCCTCCAGGCGAGATGAGGCCCATTTCCCAGAGGCGTCTCGAGGCTAATCACACCTAACCTATGGAACTTCCAAAGGGTCCTTCACACCCTTGCTGCAACTCAAGAAGTTCCCTGACATACCCGTCTCCACTCGAGAGGAAGCACGAGATTCCCGCCCACATCTAGAGGAGCCCCGTTTCCGCCTCCTAGCTCGAGAGGAGGGATCCTTTCCCTGTGTTCTCGGGAAAGAATTCCCGGCGTTCCCGTCGCATCTCAAGAGGAGGCCCTCTCCACAGGAAAGTCGAGCGGAACTCCAGGGTGTGCCACCAATCTGATAGTCCCCCAGAGGTCTCAGTCCATTCCAGGGAAACCTGTATTCCCTGCACTGCCTCGAATTTCAAGCCGAGGATCGACTCACACCACGTTGGCACGTGGGACAGCCCTGTGGAAAAGCCTCGTGGGAAAGCCTTGTGGAAAAGACTCGAGGAAAAGCCACTGATTCCTTGATCCACTCGACGGGAAACATGACACTGCTGCCCCATCTCGGCAGGAAAGCGCACTTGCATGCCCCCAAACGAGACGAGGACTGACTCCCCAAGGGAGACTCCAAAAGTACCCCAAAATCCATGTCAGCACTGGAGAGGAATGCTCAGGTTCCGGCACCGACTCTACACAAGGTCTTAGGCCCGGCACCGACGGGAGAGGAGGCCCTAGAGGCCCCCGAATTACTCGCATGGGGACTGGCCTTTCCTGAGGCCACCAGAGCGGGTCCCTGAGGTCCCCATTGTAAGTCGAGAGCACCTGCCGCACCTCGAGAAAATCCAGGAGGTTCTCCCTTCCAGGCGAGATTAGGCCCATTTCCGCTGAGGCATCTCGAGGCTAATCACACCTAACCTTTTGACTTTCCAAAGGGTCCTTCACACCCTTCCTGCAACTCAAGAAGTTCCCCAACATACCCGTCTCCACTGGAGAGGAAGCACGAGAGTCCCGCCCTCATCCAGAGGAGCCCCGTTTCCGCCTCATAGCTCGAGAGCAGGGATATTTCCCGGCGTGGTCGGGAAAGAATTCCCGGCGTTCCCGTCGCATCTCAAGAGGAGGCGCTCTCCACAGGAAAGGCGAGAGGAACTCCAGGGTCGTGCCACCATTCCCAGAGTCCCCCAGATGTCTCAGTCCATTCCAGGGAAACCTGTTTTCCCTGCACTGCCTCGACTTTCAAGCCGAGGATCGACTCACACCACTGGTGGCACGTGGGACAGCCCTGTGGAATGCCTCGAGGGAAAGCCTCGTGGGAAAGCCTCGAGGGAAAGTTGCAGATCCCTTGATCCACGCGAAGGGAAGCATGACACTGGTGCTACATCTCGGGAGGAAAGCGCACGTGCATGCCCCCACTCGAGACGAGGACTGACTCCTCTGGGGCGACTCCAGACGTACCCCAAGATCCATGTCAGCACTGGAGAGGAATCCTCAGGTTCCGGCACCTACTCCACACAAGGTCTTAGGCCCCGGCATCGACGGGAGAGGAATCCCGAGAGGCACCCGAGCAACTCGCTTGGGGACTGGCCTTTCCTGAGGCCACCAGAGCGGGTCCGTGAGGTCCCCGTCGTAAGATCGAGAGCACCTGCCGCAACTCGAGAAAATCCAGGAGGTTCTCCCCTCCAGGCGAGATGAGGCCCATTTCCCCAGAGGGCATCTCGAGGCTAATCACACCTGAACGTCTGGAACTTACAAAGGGTCTTTCACACCCTTGCTGCCAACTCAAGAAGTTTCCCCGACATACCCGTCTCCACTCGAGAGGAATCACGAGAGTCCCGCCCCTCATCCAGAGGAGCCCCGTTTCCGCCTCCTAGCTCGAGAGGAGGGATCCTTCCCCTGCGTGGTCGGGAAAGAATTCCCGGCATTTCCGTCGCATCTCAAGAGGAGGCACTCTCCACAGGAAAGGCGAGAGGAACTCCAGGGTCGTGCCACCATTCCCAGAGTCCCCCAGATGTCTCAGTCCATTCCAGGGAAACCTTTTTTCCCTGCACTGCCTCGACTTTCAAGCCGAGGATCGACTCACAACACGGTGGCACGTGGGCAGCCTTGTGGGAAAGCCTCGTGGGAAAGCATCGGGGAAAGCCTTGAGGGAAAGCCACAGATCCCTTGATCCACGCGAAGGGAAGCGTGACACTGCTGCTACAGCCGGGGAGGAAAGCGCACGTGCATGCCCCCACTCGAGACGAGGACTGACTCCACAGGGGAGACTCAGGAAGTACCCCAAGATCCATGTCAACACTGGAGAGGAATCCTCAGGTTCCGGCACCGACTCCACCCAAGGTCTTAGGCCGCGGCATCGATGGGAGAGGAATACGAGAGGCCCCCGCGCAACTCGCATGGGGACTGGCCTTTCCTGAGGGCACCCTGAGGCCACCA
>NW_017216883.1:0-12895 GCF_001704415.2 Capra hircus | reverse complement strand
AACTCGCATGGGGATTGGCCTTTCCTGAGGCACCAGAGCAGGTCCCTGAGGTCCCCGTGTAAGTCGAGAGCACCTGCCGCAACTCGAGAAAATCCAGGAGGTTCTCCCCTCCAGGCGAGATGAGGCCCATTTCCGCTGAGGCGTCTCGAGGCTAATCACACCTAACATCTGGAACTTCCAAAGGGTCCTTCACACCCTTGCTGCAACTCAAGAAGTTCCGCGACATACCCGTCTCCACTCGAGAGGAAGCAGGAGAAGTCCCGCCCACATCCAGAGGAGCCCGTTTCCGCCTTATTGCTCGAGAGACAGGGTTCCTTTCGCTGCGTGTTCGGGAAAGAATTCCCGGCGTTCCTGTCTGCATCTCAAGAGAGGCACTCTCCACACGAAAGGCGAGAGGAACTCCAGGGTCGTGCCACCATTCCAGAGTCCTCCAGATGTCTCAGTCCATTCCAGGGAAACCTGTTTTCCCTGCACTGGCCTCGACTTTGCAAGCCGAGGATCGACTCACACCACGGTGGCACGTGGGACAGTCCTGTGGGAAAGCCTCGAAGGGAAAGCCACAGATCCCTTGATCCACGCGAAGGGAAGCGTGACACTGCTGCTACAGCTCGGGAGGAAAGCGCACCTGCATGCCCCCACTCGAGACGAGGACTGACTCCCCTGGGGAGACTCCCAGAAGTACCCAAGTTCCATGTCAGCACTGGAGAGGAATCCTCAGGTTTCCGGCACCGACTCCACCAAGGTCTTAGGCCCCGGCATCGAGGGGAGAGGAATCCCGAGAGGCCCCCGAGCAACTCGCATGGGGACTGGCCTCTCCTGAGGCACCAGAGCGGGTCTCTGAGGTCCCCGTCGTAAGTCGAGAAGCACCTGCCGCAACTAGAGAAAATCCAGGAGGTTCTCCCCTCCAGGCGAGATGAGGCCCATTTCCGCTGAGGCGTCTCAAGGCTAATCACATCTAACGTCTGGATCTTCCAAAGGGTCCTTCACACCCTTGCTGCAACTCAAGAAGTTCCCCGACATACCCGTTTACCACTCGAGAGGAAGCACGAGAGTCCCGCCCACATCCAGAGGAGCCCCGTTTCCGCCTCCTAGCTCGAGAGGAGGGATCCTTTCCCTGCGTGGTCGGGAAAGAATTCCCAGCGTTCCCGTCGCTTCTCAAGAGGAGGCGCTCTCCACAGGAAAGGCGAGAGGAACTCCAGGGTCGTGCCACCATTCCCAGAGTGCCCCAGATGTCTCAGTCCATTCCAGGGAAAACTGTTTTCCCTGCACTGCCTCTACTTTCAAGCCGAGGATCGACTCACACCACGGTGGCACGTGGGACAGCCCTGTGGGAAAGCCTCATGGGAAAGCCTCCTGGGATAGCCTCGAGGGAAAGCCACATATCCCTTGATGCACGCGAAGGGAAGCGTGACACTGCTGCTACAGCTCTTGAGGAAAGCGCACTTGCATGCCCCCACTCGAGACGAGGACTGACTCCCCTGGGGAGACTCCAGAAGTACCCCAAGATCCATGTCAGCACTGGAGAGGAATCCTCAGGTTCCGGCACCGACTCCACACGAGGTCTTAGGCCCGGCATCGACGGGAGAGGAATCCCGAGAGGCTCCCGAGCAACTCGCATGGCGACTGGCCTGTCCCGAGGCCACCAGAGCCTGTCCCTGAGGTTCCCGTCGTAAGTCGAGAGCACCTGCCGCAACTCGAGAAAATCCAGGAGGTTCTCCCCTCCAGGCGAGATGAGGCCCATTTCCGCTGAGGCGTCTTGAGGCTAATCACATCTAACCTCTGGAACTTCCAAAGGGTCCTTCATACCCTTGCTGCAACTCAAGAAGTTCCCTGACATACCCGTCTCCACTCGAGAGGAAGCACGAGAGTCCCGCCCACATCCAGAGGAGCCCCGTTTCCGCCTCCTAGCTCGAGAGGAGGGATCCTTTCCCGGCGTGTTCGGGATAGAATTCCCGGCATTCCCGTCGCAAGTCAAGAGGAGGCGCTCTCCACAGGAAAGGCGAGAGGAACTCCAGGGTCGTGCCACATTCGCAGAGTCCCCCAGATGTCTCAGTCCATTCCAGGGAAACCTGTTTTCCCTAGACTTCCTCGGACTTTCAAGCCGTGGATCGACTCACACCACGGTGGCACGTGGGACAGTCCTGTGGGAAAGCCTCGTGGGAAAGCCTCGTGGGAAAGCCTCGAGGGAAAGCACCTGATGCCTTGATCCACGCGAAGGGAAGCGTGACACTGCTGCTACAGCTCGGGAGGAAAGAGCACGTGCACGCCCCCACTCGAGACGAGGACTGAGTCCCCTGGGGAGACTCCAGAAGTACCCAAGATCCATGTCAGCACTGGAGAGGAACCCTCAGGTTCTGACACCAACCCCACACATGGTCTTATGCCCCGGCATCGACGGGAGAGGAATCCCGAGAGGCCCCTGAGCAACTCGCATGGGGATTGGCCTTTCCTGAGGCCACCAGAGCAGGTCCCTGAGGTCCCCGTCGTAAGTGGAGAGCACCTGCCGCAACTCGAGAAAATCCAGGAGGTTCTCCCCTCCAGGCGAGATGAGGCCCATTTCCGCTGAGGCGTCTCGAGGCTAATCACACCTAACATCTGGAACTTCCAAAGGGTCCTTCACACCCTTGCTGCAACTCAAGAAGTTCCCCGACATACCCGTCTCCACTCGAGAGGAAGCACGATAGTCCCGGGCACATCCAGAGGAGCCCCGTTTCTGCCTCCTAGCTCGAGAGGAGGGATCCTTTCCCTGCGTGGTCGGGAAAGAATTCCCGGTGTTCCCGTCGAATCTCAAGAGGAGGCGCTCTCCACAGGAAAGGCGAGAGGAACTCCAGGGTCGTGCCACCATTCCCAGAGTCCCCCAGATGCTCAGTCCATAACAGGGAAACCAGTTTCCCAGCACTGCCTCGACTTTCAAGCCAAGGACGACTCACAACACGGTGGCACGTGAGACAGCCCAGTGGGTAAACGTCGTGGGAAAGCCTCGTGGCAAAGCCTCGTGAGAAAGCCTCCACGGAAAGCCACAGATTCCTGGATCCCCGCGAAGGGAAGGGTGACACTGATGCTACAGCTCTGGAGGAAATTGCACGTGCATGCATCCACTAGAGACGAGGACTGACTCACCTGGGAGACTCCAGAAGTACCCCAAGGTCCATGTAAGCACTGGAGAGGTTTTCTCAGGTTCCGGCACCGACTCCACACAAGGTCTTAGGCCCCGGCATCGACGGGAGAGGAATCCCGAGAGGCCCCCGAGCAACTCGCATGGTGACTGGCCTTTCCTGAGGCCACCAGAGCGGGTCCCTGAGGACCCCTGTCTTAAGTCCACAGCACCTGCCGCAACTCGAGAAAATTCAGGAGGTTCTCCCCTTCAGGCGACATGAGGCCCATTTGTGCTGAGGCGTCTCGAGACTAATCACACCTAACCTCTGGAACTTCCTAAGTGTCTTTCACACCCTTGCTGCAACTCAAGAAGTTCCTCGACATACCCGTTTCCCTTCGAGAGGAAGCACGAGAGTCCCGCCCACATCCAGAGGAGCCCCGTTTCCGCCTCATAGTTCCAGAGGAGGGATCCTTTCCATACGTGGTCGGGTAAGTATTCCTGGCGTTCCCGTCGCATCTCAAGAGGAGGCGCTCTCCACAGGAAAGGCGAGAGGAACTCCAGGGTCGTGCTACCATTCCCAGAGTCCCCCAGATGCTCAGTCCAAGCCAGGGAAACCAGTTTTCCCTGCACTGCCTCGACTTTCAAGCCGAGGATCGACTCATACAATGGTGGCACGTGAGACAGACCTGTGGGAAAGCCTCGTGGGAAAGCCTCATGGGAAAGCCTCGAGGTAAACCCCTGAACCCTTGATCCACAAGAAGGGAAGCGTGACACTCCTGCTACAGCTCGGGAGCGCACGTGCATGCACCCACTCGAGACGAGGACTGACTCCCCTGGGAGACTCCAGAAGTACCCCAAGATCCATGTCAGCACTGGAGAGGAATCCTCAGGTTCCAGCACCGACTCCACACACGATCTTAGGCCCCGGCATCGAGGGAAGAGGAATCCCGAGAGGCCCCCGAGCAACTCCCATGGGGACTGGCCTTTCATGAGGCCACCAGCGCGGGTCCATCAGGTTCCCTTCGTAAGTCGAGAGCACCTGCCGCAACTCGAGAAAATCCAGGAGGTTCTCCCCTCCAGGCGAGATGAGGCCCATTTCCGCTGAGGCATCTTGAGGCTAATCACATCTAACCTCTGGAACTTCCAAAGGGTCCTTCATACCCTTGCTGCAACTCAAGAAGTTCCCTGACATACCCGTCTCCACTCGAGAGGAAGCACGAGAGTCCCGCCCACATCTAGATGAGCCCCGTTTCCGCCTCCTAGCTCGAGAGGAGGGATCCTTTCCCGGCGTGTTCGGGATAGAATTCCCGGCATTCCCGTCGCAAGTCAAGAGGAGGCGCTCTCCACAGGAAAGGCGAGAGGAACTCCAGGGTCGTGCCACATTCGCAGAGTCCCCCAGATGTCTCAGTCCATTCCAGAGAAACCTGTTTTCCCTAGACTGCCTCGACTTTCAAGCCGTGGATCGACTCACACCACGGTGGCACGTGGGACAGTCCTGTGGGAAAGCCTCGTGGGAAAGCCTCGTGGGAAAGCCTCGAAGGAAAGCCACAGATCCCTTGATCCATGCGAAGGAAAGCGTGACACTGCTGCTACAGCTCGGGAGGAAAGCGCACTTGGATGCCCCACTCGAGACGAGGACTGAGTCCCCTCGGGAGACTCCAGAAGTACCCCAAGATCCATGTCAGCACTGGAGAGGAATCCTCAGGTTTCGACACCGACTCCACACATGGTCTTAAGCCCCAGCATCGACGGGAGAGGATCCCGAGAGGCCCCTGAGCAACTCGCATGGGGATTGGCCTTTCCTGAGGCCACCAGAGCAGGTCCCTGAGGTCCCCGTCGTAAGTCGAGAGCACCTGCCGCAACTCGAGAAAATCCAGGAGGTTCTCCCCTCCAGGCGAGATGAGGCCCATTTCCGCTGAGGCGTCTCGAGGCTAATCACACCTAACATCTGGAACTTCCAAAGGGTCCTTCACACCCTTGCTGCAACTCAAGAAGTTCCCCGACATACCCGTCTCCACTCGAGAGGAAGCAGGAGAGTCCCGCCCACATCCAGAGGAGCCCCGTTTCCGCCTTATTGCTCGAGAGACAGGTTCCTTTCGCTGCGTGTTCGGGAAAGAATTCCCGGCGTTCCTGTTGCATCTCAAGAGAGGCACTCTCCACACGAAAGGCGAGAGGAACTCCAGGGTCGTGCCACCATTCCAGAGTCCTCCAGATGTCTCAGTCCATTCCAGGGAAACCTGTTTTCCCTGCACTGCCTCGACTTTGAAGCCGAGGATCGACTCACACCACGGTGGCACGTGGGACAGTCCTGTGGGAAAGCCTCAAGGGAAAGCCCCTGATGCCTTGATCCACGCGAAGGGAAGCGTGACACTGCTGCTACAGCTCGGGAGGAAAGAGCACCTGCATGCCCCCACTCGAGACGAGGACTGACTCCCCTGGGGAGGCTCCAGAAGTACCCCAAGTTCCATGTCAGCACTGGAGAGGAATCCACAGGTTTCGGCACCGACTCCACTCAAGGTCTTAGGCCCCGGCATCGAGGGGAGAGGAATCCCGAGAGGCCCCCGAGCAACTCGCATGGGACTGGCCTCTCCTGAGGCAACCAGAGCGGGTCTCTGAGGTCCCCATCGTAAGTCGAAAGCACCTGCCGCAACTAGAGAAAATCCAGGAGGTTCTCCCCTCCAGGCGAGATGAGGCCCATTTCCGCTGAGGCGTCTCAAGGCTAATCACATCTAACGTCTGGATCTTCCAAAGGGTCCTTCACACCCTTGCTGCAACTCAAGAAGTTCCCCGACATACCCGTTTACACTCGAGAGGAAGCACGAGAGTCCCGCCCACATCCAGAGGAGCCCCGTTTCCGCCTCCTAGCTCGAGAGGAGGGATCCTTTCCCTGCGTGGTCGGGAAAGAATTCCCAGCGTTCCCGTCGCTTCTCAAGAGGAGGCGCTCTCCACAGGAAAGGCGAGAGGAACTCCAGGGTCGTGCCACCATTCCCAGAGTGCCCCAGATGTCTCAGTCCATTCCAGGGAAAACTGTTTTCCCTGCACTGCCTCTACTTTCAAGCCGAGGATCGACTCACACCACGGTGGCACGTGGGACAGCCCTGTGGGAAAGCCTCATGGGAAAGCCTCCTGGGATAGCCTCGAGGGAAAGCCACATATCCTTGATGCACGCGAAGGGAAGCGTGACACTGCTGCTACAGCTCTTGAGGAAAGCGCACTTGCATGCCCCCACTCGAGACGAGGACTGACTCCCCTGGGGAGACTCCAGAAGTACCCCAAGATCCATGTCAGCACTGGAGAGGAATCCTCAGGTTCCGGCACCGACTCCACACGAGGTCTTAGGCCCGGCATCGACGGGAGAGGAATCCCGAGAGGCTCCCGAGCAACTCGCATGGCGACTGGCCTGTCCCGAGGCCACCAGAGCCTGTCCCTGAGGTTCCCGTCGTAAGTCGAGAGCACCTGCCGCAACTCGAGAAAATCCAGGAGGTTCTCCCCTCCAGGCGAGATGAGGCCCATTTCCGCTGAGGCGTCTTGAGGCTAATCACATCTAACCTCTGGAACTTCCAAAGGGTCCTTCATACCCTTGCTGCAACTCAAGAAGTTCCCTGACATACCCGTCTCCACTCGAGAGGAAGCACGAGAGTCCCGCCCACATCCAGAGGAGCCCCGTTTCCGCCTCCTAGCTCGAGAGGAGGGATCCTTTCCCGGCGTGTTCGGGATAGAATTCCCGGCATTCCGTCGCAAGTCAAGAGGAGGCGCTCTCCACAGGAAAGGCGAGAGGAACTCCAGGGTCGTGCCACATTCGCAGAGTCCCCCAGATGTCTCAGTCCATTCCAGGGAAACCTGTTTTCCCTAGACTGCCTCGACTTTCAAGCCGTGGATCGACTCACACCACGGTGGCACGTGGGACAGTCCTGTGGGAAAGCCTCGTGGGAAAGCCTCGTGGGAAAGCCTCGAGGGAAAGCACCTGATGCCTTGATCCACGCGAAGGGAAGCGTGACACTGCTGCTACAGCTCGGGAGGAAAGAGCACGTGCACGCCCCACTCGAGACGAGGACTGAGTCCCCTGGGGAGACTCCAGAAGTACCCCAAGATCCATGTCAGCACTGGAGAGGAACCCTCAGGTTCTGACACCGAACCCCACACATGGTCTTATGCCCCGGCATCGACGGGAGAGGAATCCCGAGAGGCCCCTGAGCAACTCGCATGGGGATTGGCCTTTCCTGAGGCCACCAGAGCAGGTCCCTGAGGTCCCCGTCGTAAGTGGAGAGCACCTGCCGCAACTCGAGAAAATCCAGGAGGTTCTCCCCTCCAGGCGAGATGAGGCCCATTTCCGCTGAGGCGTCTCGAGGCTAATCACACCTAACATCTGGAACTTCCAAAGGGTCCTTCACACCCTTGCTGCAACTCAAGAAGTTCCCCGACATACCCGTCTCCACTCGAGAGGAAGCACGAGAGTCCCGCCCACATCCAGAGGAGCCCCGTTTCCTGCCTCTAGCTCGAGAGGAGGGATCCTTTCCCTGCGTGGTCGGGAAAGAATTCCCGGCGTTCCGTCGCATCTCAAGAGGAGGCGCTCTCCACAGGAAAGGCGAGAGGAACTCCAGGGTCGTGCCACCATTCCCAGAGTCCTCCCAGATGTCTCAGTCCATTCCAGGGAAACCTGTTTTCCCTGCACTGCCTCGACTTTCAAGCCGAGGATCGACTCACAACACGGTGGCACGTGGAGACAGCCCTGTGGGAAACTCGTGGGAAAGCCTCGTGGAAAGCCTCGAGGAAAGCCCACTGATAGCCCTTGATCCACGCGAAGGGAAGCGTGACACTGCTGCTACAGCTCGGAGGAAAGCGCACGTGCATGCCCCACTCGAGACGAGGACTGACTCCCCTGGGGAGACTCCAGAAGTACCCCAAGATCCATGTCAGCACTGGAGAGGAATCCTCAGGTTCCGGCACCGACTCCACACAAGGTCTTAGGCCCCGGCATCGAGGGAGAGGAATCCCGAGAGGCCCCCGAGCAACTCGCATGGGGACTGGCCTTTCCTGAGGCCACCAGAGCGGGTCCCTGAGGTCCCATCGTAAGTCGAGAGCACCTGCCGCAACTCGAGAAAATCCAGGAGGTTCTCCCCTCCAGGCGAGATGAGGCCCATTTCCGGCTGAGGCGTCTCGAGGCTAATCACATCTAACCTCTGGAACTTCCAAAGGGTCCTTCACACCCTTGCTGCAACTCAAGAAGTTCCCGACATACCCGTTTCCACTCGAGAGGAAGCACGAGAGTCCCGCCCACATCCAGAGGAGCCCCGTTTCCGCCTCCTAGCTCGAGAGGAGGGATCCTTTCCCTGCGTGGTCGGGATAAGAATTCCCGGCGTTCCCGTCGCATCTCAAGAGGAGGCGCTCTCCACAGGAAAGGCGAGAGGAACTCCAGGGTCGTGCCACCATTCCCAGAGTCCCCCAGATGTCTCAGTCCATTCCAGGGAAACCTGTTTTCCCTGCACTGCCTCGACTTTCAAGCCGAGGATCGACTCACACCACGGTGGCACGTGGGACAGCCCTGTGGGAAAGCCTCGTGGGAAAGCCTCCTGGGAAAGCCTCGAGGAAAGCCACATGATCCCTTGATCCACGCGAAGGGAAGCGTGACACTGCTGCTACAGCTCTGGAGGAAAGCGCACTTGGCATGCCCCCACTCGAGACGAGGACTGACTCCCCTGGGGAGACTCCAGAAGTACCCAAGATCCATGTCAGCACTGGAGAGGAATCCTCAGGTTCGGCACCGACTCCACACGAGGTCTTAGGCCCCGGCATCGACGGGAGAGGAATCCCGAGAGGCTCCCGGAGCAACTCGCATGGGGACTGGCCTTGTCCCTGAGGCCACCAGAGCCTGTCCCTGAGGTTCCCGTCGTAAGTCGAGAGCACCTGCCGCAACTCGAGAAAATCCAGGAGGTTCTCCCCTCCAGGCGAGATGAGGCCCATTTCCGCTGAGGCGTCTTGAGGCTAATCACATCTAACCTCTGGAACTTCCAAAGGGTCCTTCATACCCTTGCTGCAACTCAAGAAGTTCCCTGACATACCGTCTCCACTCGAGAGGAAGCACGAGAGTCCCGCCCACATCCAGAGGAGCCCCGTTTCCGCCTCCTAGCTCGAGAGGAGGGATCCTTTCCCGGCGTGTTCGGGATAGAATTCCCGGCATTCCCGTCGCAAGTCAAGAGGAGGCGCTCTCCACAGGAAAGGCGAGAGGAACTCCAGGGTCGTGCCACCATTCGCAGAGTCCCCCAGATGTCTCAGTCCATTCCAGGGAAACCTGTTTTCCCTAGACTGCCTCGACTTTCAAGCCGTGGATCGACTCACACCACGGTGGCACGTGGGACAGTCCTGTGGGAAAGCCTCGTGGGAAAGCCTCGTGGGAAAGCCTCGAGGGAAAGCACCTGATGCCTTGATCCCACGCGAAGGGAAGCGTGACACTGCTGCTACAGCTCGGGAGGAAAGAGCACGTGGCATCGCCCCCACTCGAGACGAGGACTGAGTCCCCTGGGGAGACTCCAGAAGTACCCCAAGATCCATGTCAGCACTGGAGAGGAATCCCTCAGGTTCGACACCGACTCCACACATGGTCTTAGGCCCCGGCATCGACGGGAGAGGAATCCCGAGAGGCCCCCTGAGCAACTCGCATGGGGATTGGCCTTTCCTGAGGCCACCAGGCAGGTCCCTGAGGTCCCCGTCGTAAGTGGAGAGCACCTGCCGCAACTCGAGAAAATCCAGGAGGTTCTCCCCTCCAGGCGAGATGAGGCCCATTTCCGCTGAGGCGTCTCGAGGCTAATCACACCTAACATCTGGAACTTCCAAAGGGTCCTTCACACCCTTGCTGCAACTCAAGAAGTTCCCCGACATACCCGTCTCCACTCGAGAGGAAGCAGCGAGAGTCCCGCCCACATCCAGAGGAGCCCCGTTTCCGCCTTATGCTCGAGAGACAGGGTTCCTTTCGCTGCGTGTTCGGGAAAGAATTCCCGGCGTTCCTGTTGCATCTCAAGAGGAGGCACTCTCCACACGAAAGGCGAGAGGAACTCCAGGGTCGTGCCACCAATTCCCAGAGTCCTCCAGATGTCTCAGTCCATTCCAGGGAAACCTGTTTTCCCTGCACTGCCTCGACTTTGAAGCCGAGGATCGACTCACACCACGGTGGCACGTGGGACCAGTCCTGTGGGAAAGCCTCAATGGGAAAGCCCCTGATGCCTTGATCCACGCGAAGGGAAGCGTGACACTGCTGCTACAGCTCGGAGGAAAGAGCACCTGCATGCCCCCACTCGAGACGAGGACTGACTCCCTGGGGAGACTCCAGAAGTACCCCAAGTTCCATGTCAGCACTGGAGAGGAATCCACAGGTTTCCGGCACCGACTCCACTACAAGGTCTTAGGCCCCGGCATCGAGGGAGAGGAATCCCGAGAGGCCCCCGAGCAACTCGCATGGGACTGGCCTTCCTGAGGCAACCAGAGCGGGTCTCTGAGGTCCCATCGTAAGTCGAAAGCACCTGCCGCAACTCGAGAAAATCCAGGAGGTTCTCCCCTCCAGGCGAGATGAGGCCCATTTCCGCTGAGGCGTCTCGAGGCTAATCACATCTAACGTCTGGATCTTCCAAAGGGTCCTTCACACCCTTGCTGCAACTCAAGAAGTTCCCCGACATACCCGTTTACACTCGAGAGGAAGCACGAGAGTCCCGCCCACATCCAGAGGAGCCCCGTTTCCGCCTCCTAGCTCGAGAGGAGGGATCCTTTCCCTGCGTGGTCGGGAAAGAATTCCCAGCGTTCCCGTCGCTTCTTCAAGAGGAGGCGCTCTCCACAGAAAAGGCGAGAGGAACTCCAGGGTCGTGAATTCCCAGAAGTGCCCCAGATGTCCTCAGTCCATTCCAGGGGAAAACTGTTTTCCCTGCACTGACTCTACTTTCAAAGGACGAGGATCGACTCACCCCACGTGGCACAGTGGAACAGCCTGGTGGGAAAGCCTCGATGAAAGGCCTCCTGGGATATGCCTCGAGGGAAACCAACATATCCCTGATGCGGAGGAAGCGGACACTGCTGCTACATTCTCTTGAGGAAAGCGCACTTGCAATGCCCCCACTCGAGACGAGGACTGTATAGACAGAAGTACCCCAAGATCCATGTCAGCACTGGAGAGGAATCCTCAAGGTTCCGCACCGACTTCCACACGAGGTCTTGTAGGCCCGCGCATCGACGGGAGAGGAATCCGAGAGCTCCCCGAGCAAACTCGCATTGGCGACAGGGCCTGTCCCGAGGCAACACCAAAGCCTGTCCCCTTGAGTCCTCGTAAGTCGAGAGCTTGCAACTCGAGAAAATCAGGAGGTTCTCGCCCTCCAGGCGATAGCCCATTTCGCGACGTCTTGAGGCTAATCACATCTACCTCTGGAACCTCCAAAGGGTCCTTCATAACCGCTGCAACTCAAGAAGTTCCCTGACATCCAGCTCCACTCGAGAGGAAGCACTAGAATCCGCCCACATCCAGAGGAGCCCCGTTTTCCGCCTCCTACTCGAGAGAGGGATCCTTCCCGGCGTGTTCGGGATAAGAATTCCGCATTCCAGCGCAAGTCAAGAGGAGGCGCCCTCCACAGAAAGGCAGAGAAACTCCAGGGTCGCGCCCATTCGCAAGAGTCCCCAGATTCTTCAGTCTTCCCAAGGGAAACCTGTTTTCCCTAACTTCTCGACTTTCAAGCCTGGATCGACTCTACACCACGGTGGCACGTGGGACAGTCCTAGTGGAAACCTCGTGAAAGCACCTGATGCCTTGATCCACGAGAAGGGAAGCGCGTGACAACTGCTGCTACGCTCGGGGAGGCCGTGCCGCCCCGCACTCGAGACGAGATGAGTCCCGCTGGGAAACTCCAGAAGTACCCAAGATCCATGTCACACTGGAGAGGAACCTCAGGTTCTGACACCAAAACCACACATGGTCTTATGCCCCGGCATGGACGGGAGAGGAATGCCCGAGAGGCCCCTGAGCAACATCGCATGGGATTGGCCTTTCCTGAGGCCACCAAAAGTGCAGGTCCTGAGTACCCGTCGTAAGTGGAGAAGCACCTGCCGCAACTCGAGAAAATCCAGGAGGTTCTCTCCCTCGCAGGCGAGATGAGGCCCATTTCCGCTGAGGCGTCTCGAGGTAATACACCTACACATCTGAACATTCCAAAGGGTCTTCACACCCTTGCTGGAACTCTAAGAGTTTCCCCGACAACCCGTCTCACTCTGAGAGGAAGCAACGATATGCCGCGGCACATCCAGAGGAGGCCCCGTTATTCTGCTCCTAGCCTGAGAGGAGGAATCCTTCCTGCGGGTCGGAAAGAATTCCGGTGTTCCGTCGAATCTCAAAGAGGAGGCGCTCTCCAACAGCGAAAAGCGAGAGGAACTCCAGGGTCGTGCCACCATTCCCAGAGTCCCCCAGAGTGCTCAGTCCATAAAGGGAAACCAGTGTTCCCAGCAAACTGCCTCGACTTTCAAGCCCAAAGGAAGCGACTCACACACGTGGCATGAGGGGGGTTACGCTGAGACAGCCCAGTGGGTAATACGCCGTGGAAACACTCGTGGCAAAGGCTCGGTGAGTAAATGGCCTCCAACGGAAAGGGGCCACACGATTCCTGGATCTCCCACCAAGCGAAGGTGAAGGAGTGACAAATCTTTTTCGATGCTAAAAGGCTCTGGAGGAAAATTGCACTGTGCATAGCTATCCACTAGACGACGACGAAGACTGCTCACGCTGGAGTTGCGCAGGGAAAGGTCTTGCTGTGATTTTCCAGAAGGTCCACG
>NW_017216882.1:0-12897 GCF_001704415.2 Capra hircus | reverse complement strand
TACCACCCCATGGCTCTCGTGCGGCGCTCGATTCTAGGCGGGCCTTAGGAAACCGTGGAGGCAGCCCTGCAGTTGCCCTTCCCTTCCCTCTGACAGAGCTCTCACTGCTGAAGCCCTTGGCAGTGTGCAACCCACACCCCCTAAGCCCTCCCCAACGACGCCTGGCACCTATGTGCAAAGGCAAGGCAGGATTGGAGCTGAGGCAAGGAAGGCACCAGTGGCGTCTCCCAGGCTCGCTCAGACAGCTCCTTCCTGGGGAGGGAGCCTAAAAGCAAGGCAAGTCTGGGCAAGGCGAGCCCCCGGCCGAGCAGCCTCGCGCCAGAAACTCTGCCAGATCGGGGCTCTGAGCAGAGCTAGAGCTCTGCCGTACTGGAGGCCCACTTAGCTCCGTGCAAGCAGGGCTTTCCTCTTGACTGGGCTCGGCTGCCTCCTCTTCTCCCGAGGAGGCTCGCTACACTGCTGGCTGTGCTCTCGCCTATCAGGCGGGCGCGCAGGGCTCCTCCAGCAGGTCTTGCCTCAGGGGCTGCTTCCCTGAGTTGAGGCTGTGGGCGGGAACCCAGACACGCAGGATAAGGCCCCAACCACCTGCACATGTCTCTGCTGGGGAGGAGAGTGCTAGGGAACCTACGTCTCTCACACACTTTCTAGGCACCCACGGAGTCAGCCTCTGGGAGTGTGGGGATGCAAAACCCAGCCAGGGGCCCTTGGAACCTGGTGCTCTCCGTGCGGAGCTTTGTCTGGGCGGCCAAGGAACCGCTGAAGGAGCCCTGCTGTTGCCCTTCGCTTCCCTCTGACAGAGCTTTCACTGCTGGAGCCCTTGGCAGTGTGCAACCCACCAGCCCCTAAGCCCTCCTCAAGGACGCTTGGGACCTAAGTGCAAAGGCAAGGCAGGGGTAGAGCTGAAGCCAGGAAGGCGCCAGTGGCGTTTCCGAGCCTCACACAGCCTGCTCCTTCCTGGGGAGGGAGCCTTAAAGCAAGGCAAGTCTGCGCAAGGCTCGCCTATGGCAGAGCATCTTGGTGCCAGGAACTCTGCCAGATCGGGCCTCTGAACAGAGCTAGAGATCTGCCGTACTGGAGTCGCACTTAGCTTCGTGTAAGCAGGGATTTCAGCTTGACGGGGACTTGCTGCCTCCTCTTCCCCCGAGGAGGCTCGCTTCCCTGCTGGCTGTGCACTCGCCTATCAGGCGGGGGCGCAGGGCTCCTCCAGCAGGTCTTGCCTCAGGGGCTGCTTCCCCTGAGTTGGGGCTGTGGGCAGGAACCCAGACACGCAGGATCAGGCCCCAAACACCTGCACATGTCTCTGCTGGGGAGGAGAGTGCTAGGGAACCTACGTCTGTCATACACTTTCTGGGCACCCAAGGAATCAGCCTCCGTGTGTGCGGGGCTGAAAACCCCAGCCAGGGGACCTGGGAGCCTGGTGCTCTCCGTGTGGCGCTGAATCTGGGCGGCCAAGCAACCGCTGGAGGAGCCCTGCAGTTGCCCTTCCCTTCCCTCTGACAGAATTCTCACTGCTGGAGCCCTTGGCAGTGTGCAACCCACCAGCCCCTAAGCTCTCCTTAAGGAGGACTGGGACCTAAGTGCAAAGGCAAGGCAGGATTGGAGCTGAGGCAAGAAAGGCGCCAGTGGCGACTCCCAGGCTCCTGCTGCCTGCTCCTTCCTGGAGAGGCAGCCTAAAAGCAAGGCAAGTCTGGGCAAGGCTAGCCCCCGGCAGAGCAGCCTCGCGCCAGGAACTCTGCCAGATCGGGGCTCTGAGCAGAGCTAGAGCTCTGCCGTACTGGAGGCGCACTTAGCTCCGTGCAAGCAGGGCTTTCAACTTGACGGGGCTGGGCTGCCTCCTCTTCCCCCGAGGAGGCTCGCTTCCCTGCTGGCTGTGCACTCGCCTATCAGGCGGGGGCGCAGGGCTCCTCCAGCAGGTCTTGCCTCAGGGGCTGCTTCCCCTGAGTTGGGGCTGTGGGCAGGAACCCAGACACGCAGGATCAGGCCCCAAACCACCTGCACATGTCTCTGCTGGGGAGGAGAGTGCTAGGGAACCTACGTCTGTCATACACTTTCTGGGCACCCAAGGAATCAGCCTCCGTGTGTGCGGGGCTGAAAACCCCAGCCAGGGGCCCTGGGAGCCTGGTGCTCTCGGTGCGGCGCTGATTCTAGGCGGCCTAGAAACCGCTGGAGGAGCCCTGCAGTTGCCCTTCCCTTCCCTCTGACAGAGCTCTCACTGCTGAAGCCCTTGGCAGTGTGCAACCCACCACCCCCTAAGCCCTCCCCAACGACGCCTGGCACCTATGTGCAAAGGCAAGGCAGGATTGGAGCTGAGGCAAGGAAGGCACCAGTGGCGTCTCCCAGGCTCGCTCAGACAGCTCCTTCCTGGGGAGGGAGCCTAAAAGCAAGGCAAGTCTGGGCAAGGCGAGCCCCCGGCCGAGCAGCCTCGCGCCAGAAACTCTGCCAGATCGGGGCTCTGAGCAGAGCTAGAGCTCTGCCGTACTGGAGGCCCACTTAGCTCCGTGCAAGCAGGGCTTTCCTCTTGACTGGGCTCGGCTGCCTCCTCTTCTCCCGAGGAGGCTCGCTACACTGCTGGCTGTGCTCTCGCCTATCAGGCGGGCGCGCAGGGCTCCTCCAGCAGGTCTTGCCTCAGGGGCTGCTTCCCCTGAGTTGAGGCTGTGGGCGGGAACCCAGACACGCAGGATAAGGCCCCAACCACCTGCACATGTCTCTGCTGGGGAGGAGAGTGCTAGGGAACCTACGTCTCTCACACACTTTCTAGGCACCCACGGAGTCAGCCTCTGGGAGTGTGGGGATGCAAAACCCAGCCAGGGGCCCTTGGAACCTGGTGCTCTCCGTGCGGAGCTTTGTCTGGGCGGCCAAGGAACCGCTGAAGGAGCCCTGCTGTTGCCCTTCGCTTCCCTCTGACAGAGCTTTCACTGCTGGAGCCCTTGGCAGTGTGCAACCCACCAGCCCCTAAGCCCTCCTCAAGGACGCTTGGGACCTAAGTGCAAAGGCAAGGCAGGGGTAGAGCTGAAGCCAGGAAGGCGCCAGTGGCGTTTCCGAGCCTCACACAGCCTGCTCCTTCCTGGGAGGGAGCCTTAAAGCAAGGCAAGTCTGCGCAAGGCTCGCCTATGGCAGAGCATCTTGGTGCCAGGAACTCTGCCAGATCGGGCCTCTGACAGAGCTAGAGATCTGCCGTACTGGAGTCGCACTTAGCTTCGTGAAGCAGGGATTTCAGCTTGACGGGACTTGCTGCCTCCTCTTCCCCGAGGAGGCTCGCTCCTGCTGGCTGTGCACTCGCCTATCAGGCGGGGCGCAGGGCTCCTCCAGCAGGTCTTGCCTCAGGGGCTGCTTCCCCTGAGTGGGGCTGTGGGCGGACCCAGACACGCAGGATCAGGCCCCCGCGAAGCAGTGCACAGCCGCAGGGAGCGAGTCTAGAGGAATCCCTAGCGTCTGCTACACGAGCTAAGTGCGACTCCAGTACGGCAGATCTCTAGCTCTGTCAGAGGCCCGATCTGGCAGAGTTCCTGGCACCAAGATGCTCTGCCATAGGCGAGCCTTGCGCAGACTTGCCTTGCTTTAAGGCTCCCTCCCCAGGAAGGAGCAGGCTGTGTGAGGCTCGGAAACGCCACTGGCGCCTTCCTGGCTTCAGCTCTACCCCTGCCTTGCCTTTGCACTTAGGTCCCAAGCGTCCTTGAGGAGGGCTTAGGGGCTGGTGGGTTGCACACTGCCAAGGGCTCCAGCAGTGAAAGCTCTGTCAGAGGGAAGCGAAGGGCAACAGCAGGGCTCCTTCAGCGGTTCCTTGGCCGCCCAGACAAAGCTCCGCACGGAGAGCACCAGGTTCCAAGGGCCCCTGGCTGGGTTTTGCATCCCCACACTCCCAGAGGCTGACTCCGTGGGTGCCTAGAAAGTGTGTGAGAGACGTAGGTTCCCTAGCACTCTCCTCCCCAGCAGAGACATGTGCAGGTGGTTGGGGCCTTATCCTGCGTGTCTGGGTTCCCGCCCACAGCCTCAACTCAGGGGAAGCAGCCCCTGAGGCAAGACCTGCTGGAGGAGCCCTGCGCGCCCGCCTGATAGGCGAGAGCACAGCCAGCAGTGTAGCGAGCCTCCTCGGGAGAAGAGGAGGCAGCCGAGCCCAGTCAAGAGGAAAGCCCTGCTTGCACGGAGCTAAGTGGGCCTCCAGTACGGCAGAGCTCTAGCTCTGCTCAGAGCCCCGATCTGGCAGAGTTTCTGGCGCGAGGCTGCTCGGCCGGGGGCTCGCCTTGCCCAGACTTGCCTTGCTTTTAGGCTCCCTCCCCAGGAAGGAGCTGTCTGAGCGAGCCTGGGAGACGCCACTGGTGCCTTCCTTGCCTCAGCTCCAATCCTGCCTTGCCTTTGCACATAGGTGCCAGGCGTCGTTGGGGAGGGCTTAGGGGGTGGTGGGTTGCACACTGCCAAGGGCTTCAGCAGTGAGAGCTCTGTCAGAGGGAAGGGAAGGGCAACTGCAGGGCTCCTCCAGCGGTTTCTAGGCCGCCTAGAATCAGCGCCGCACCGAGAGCACCAGGCTCCCAGGGCCCCTGGCTGGGGTTTTCAGCCCCGCACACACGGAGGCTGATTCCTTGGGTGCCCAGAAAGTGTATGACAGACGTAGGTTCCCTAGCACTCTCCTCCCCAGCAGAGACATGTGCAGGTGGTTGGGGCCTGATCCTGCGTGTCTGGGTTCCTGCCCACAGCCCCAACTCAGGGGAAGCAGCCCCTGAGGCAAGACCTGCTGGAGGAGCCCTGCGCCCCCGCCTGATAGGCGAGTGCACAGCCAGCAGGGAAGCGAGCCTCCTCGGGGGAAGAGGAGGCAGCCCAGCCCCGTCAAGTTGAAAGCCCTGCTTGCACGGAGCTAAGTGCGCCTCCAGTACGGCAGAGCTCTAGCTCTGCTCAGAGCCCCGATCTGGCAGAGTTCCTGGCGCGAGGCTGCTCTGCCGGGGGCTAGCCTTGCCCAGACTTGCCTTGCTTTTAGGCTGCCTCTCCAGGAAGGAGCAGGCAGCAGGAGCCTGGGAGTCGCCACTGGCGCCTTTCTTGCCTCAGCTCCAATCCTGCCTTGCCTTTGCACTTAGGTCCCAGTCCTCCTTAAGGAGAGCTTAGGGGCTGGTGGGTTGCACACTGCCAAGGGCTCCAGCAGTGAGAATTCTGTCAGAGGGAAGGGAAGGGCAACTGCAGGGCTCCTCCAGCGGTTGCTTGGCCGCCCAGATTCAGCGCCACACGGAGAGCACCAGGCTCCCAGGTCCCCTGGCTGGGGTTTTCAGCCCCGCACACACGGAGGCTGATTCCTTGGGTGCCCAGAAAGTGTATGACAGACGTAGGTTCCCTAGCACTCTCCTCCCCAGCAGAGACATGTGCAGGTGTTTGGGGCCTGATCCTGCGTGTCTGGGTTCCTGCCCACAGCCCCAACTCAGGGGAAGCAGCCCCTGAGGCAAGACCTGCTGGAGGAGCCCTGCGCCCCCGCCTGATAGGCGAGTGCACAGCCAGCAGGGAAGCGAGCCTCCTCGGGGGAAGAGGAGGCAGCAAGTCCCCGTCAAGCTGAAATCCCTGCTTACACGAAGCTAAGTGCGACTCCAGTACGGCAGATCTCTAGCTCTGTTCAGAGGCCCGATCTGGCAGAGTTCCTGGCACCAAGATGCTCTGCCATAGGCGAGCCTTGCGCAGACTTGCCTTGCTTTAAGGCTCCCTCCCCAGGAAGGAGCAGGCTGTGTGAGGCTCGGAAACGCCACTGGCGCCTTCCTGGCTTCAGCTCTACCCCTGCCTTGCCTTTGCACTTAGGTCCCAAGCGTCCTTGAGGAGGGCTTAGGGGCTGGTGGGTTGCACACTGCCAAGGGCTCCAGCAGTGAAAGCTCTGTCAGAGGGAAGCGAAGGGCAACAGCAGGGCTCCTTCAGCGGTTCCTTGGCCGCCCAGACAAAGCTCCGCACGGAGAGCACCAGGTTCCAAGGGCCCCTGGCTGGGTTTTGCATCCCCACACTCCCAGAGGCTGACTCCGTGGGTGCCTAGAAAGTGTGTGAGAGACGTAGGTTCCCTAGCACTCTCCTCCCCAGCAGAGACATGTGCAGGTGGTTGGGGCCTTATCCTGCGTGTCTGGGTTCCCGCCCACAGCCTCAACTCAGGGGAAGCAGCCCCTGAGGCAAGACCTGCTGGAGGAGCCCTGCGCGCCCGCCTGATAGGCGAGAGCACAGCCAGCAGTGTAGCGAGCCTCCTCGGGAGAAGAGGAGGCAGCCGAGCCCAGTCAAGAGGAAAGCCCTGCTTGCACGGAGCTAAGTGGGCCTCCAGTACGGCAGAGCTCTAGCTCTGCTCAGAGCCCCGATCTGGCAGAGTTTCTGGCGCGAGGCTGCTCGGCCGGGGGCTCGCCTTGCCCAGACTTGCCTTGCTTTTAGGCTCCCTCCCCAGGAAGGAGCTGTCTGAGCGAGCCTGGGAGACGCCACTGGTGCCTTCCTTGCCTCAGCTCCAATCCTGCCTTGCCTTTGCACATAGGTGCCAGGCGTCGTTGGGGAGGGCTTAGGGGGTGGTGGGTTGCACACTGCCAAGGGCTTCAGCAGTGAGAGCTCTGTCAGAGGGAAGGGAAGGGCAACTGCAGGGCTCCTCCAGCGGTTTCTAGGCCGCCTAGAATCAGCGCCGCACCGAGAGCACCAGGCTCCCAGGGCCCCTGGCTGGGGTTTTCAGCCCCGCACACACGGAGGCTGATTCCTTGGGTGCCCAGAAAGTGTATGACAGACGTAGGTTCCCTAGCACTCTCCTCCCCAGCAGAGACATGTGCAGGTGGTTGGGGCCTGATCCTGCGTGTCTGGGTTCCTGCCCACAGCCCCAACTCAGGGGAAGCAGCCCCTGAGGCAAGACCTGCTGGAGGAGCCCTGCGCCCCCGCCTGATAGGCGAGTGCACAGCCAGCAGGGAAGCGAGCCTCCTCGGGGGAAGAGGAGGCAGCCCAGCCCCGTCAAGTTGAAAGCCCTGCTTGCACGGAGCTAAGTGCGCCTCCAGTACGGCAGAGCTCTAGCTCTGCTCAGAGCCCCGATCTGGCAGAGTTCCTGGCGCGAGGCTGCTCTGCCGGGGGCTAGCCTTGCCCAGACTTGCCTTGCTTTTAGGCTGCCTCTCCAGGAAGGAGCAGGCAGCAGGAGCCTGGGAGTCGCCACTGGCGCCTTTCTTGCCTCAGCTCCAATCCTGCCTTGCCTTTGCACTTAGGTCCCAGTCCTCCTTAAGGAGAGCTTAGGGGCTGGTGGGTTGCACACTGCCAAGGGCTCCAGCAGTGAGAATTCTGTCAGAGGGAAGGGAAGGGCAACTGCAGGGCTCCTCCAGCGGTTGCTTGGCCGCCCAGATTCAGCGCCACACGGAGAGCACCAGGCTCCCAGGGCCCCTGGCTGGGGTTTTCAGCCCCGCACACACGGAGGCTGATTCCTTGGGTGCCCAGAAAGTGTATGACAGACGTAGGTTCCCTAGCACTCTCCTCCCCAGCAGAGACATGTGCAGGTGTTTGGGGCCTGATCCTGCGTGTCTGGGTTCCTGCCCACAGCCCCAACTCAGGGGAAGCAGCCCCTGAGGCAAGACCTGCTGGAGGAGCCCTGCGCCCCCGCCTGATAGGCGAGTGCACAGCCAGCAGGGAAGCGAGCCTCCTCGGGGGAAGAGGAGGCAGCAAGTCCCCGTCAAGCTGAAATCCCTGCTTACACGAAGCTAAGTGCGACTCCAGTACGGCAGATCTCTAGCTCTGTTCAGAGGCCCGATCTGGCAGAGTTCCTGGCACCAAGATGCTCTGCCATAGGCGAGCCTTGCGCAGACTTGCCTTGCTTTAAGGCTCCCTCCCCAGGAAGGAGCAGGCTGTGTGAGGCTCGGAAACGCCACTGGCGCCTTCCTGGCTTCAGCTCTACCCCTGCCTTGCCTTTGCACTTAGGTCCCAAGCGTCCTTGAGGAGGGCTTAGGGGCTGGTGGGTTGCACACTGCCAAGGGCTCCAGCAGTGAAAGCTCTGTCAGAGGGAAGCGAAGGGCAACAGCAGGGCTCCTTCAGCGGTTCCTTGGCCGCCCAGACAAAGCTCCGCACGGAGAGCACCAGGTTCCAAGGGCCCCTGGCTGGGTTTTGCATCCCCACACTCCCAGAGGCTGACTCCGTGGGTGCCTAGAAAGTGTGTGAGAGACGTAGGTTCCCTAGCACTCTCCTCCCCAGCAGAGACATGTGCAGGTGGTTGGGGCCTTATCCTGCGTGTCTGGGTTCCCGCCCACAGCCTCAACTCAGGGGAAGCAGCCCCTGAGGCAAGACCTGCTGGAGGAGCCCTGCGCGCCCGCCTGATAGGCGAGAGCACAGCCAGCAGTGTAGCGAGCCTCCTCGGGAGAAGAGGAGGCAGCCGAGCCCAGTCAAGAGGAAAGCCCTGCTTGCACGGAGCTAAGTGGCGCCTCCAGTACGGCAGAGCTCTAGCTCTGCTCAGAGCCCCGATCTGGCAGAGTTTCTGGCGCGAGGCTGCTCGGCCGGGGGCTCGCCTTGCCCAGACTTGCCTTGCTTTTAGGCTCCCTCCCCAGGAAGGAGCTGTCTGAGCGAGCCTGGGAGACGCCACTGGTGCCTTCCTTGCCTCAGCTCCAATCCTGCCTTGCCTTTGCACATAGGTGCCAGGCGTCGTTGGGGAGGGCTTAGGGGTGGTGGGTTGCACACTGCCAAGGGCTTCAGCAGTGAGAGCTCTGTCAGAGGGAAGGGAAGGGCAACTGCAGGGCTCCTCCAGCGGTTTCTAGGCCGCCTAGAATCAGCGCCGCACCGAGAGCACCAGGCTCCCAGGGCCCCTGGCTGGGGTTTTCAGCCCCGCACACACGGAGGCTGATTCCTTGGGTGCCCAGAAAGTGTATGACAGACGTAGGTTCCCTAGCACTCTCCTCCCCAGCAGAGACATGTGCAGGTGTTTGGGGCCTGATCCTGCGTGTCTGGGTTCCTGCCCACAGCCCCAACTCAGGGGAAGCAGCCCCTGAGGCAAGACCTGCTGGAGGAGCCCTGCGCCCCCGCCTGATAGGCGAGTGCACAGCCAGCAGGGAAGCGAGCCTCCTCGGGGGAAGAGGAGGCAGCAAGTCCCCGTCAAGCTGAAATCCCTGCTTACACGAAGCTAAGTGCGACTCCAGTACGGCAGATCTCTAGCTCTGTTCAGAGGCCCGATCTGGCAGAGTTCCTGGCACCAAGATGCTCTGCCATAGGCGAGCCTTGCGCAGACTTGCCTTGCTTTAAGGCTCCCTCCCCAGGAAGGAGCAGGCTGTGTGAGGCTCGGAAACGCCACTGGCGCCTTCCTGGCTTCAGCTCTACCCCTGCCTTGCCTTTGCACTTAGGTCCCAAGCGTCCTTGAGGAGGGCTTAGGGGCTGGTGGGTTGCACACTGCCAAGGGCTCCAGCAGTGAAAGCTCTGTCAGAGGGAAGCGAAGGGCAACAGCAGGGCTCCTTCAGCGGTTCCTTGGCCGCCCAGACAAAGCTCCGCACGGAGAGCACCAGGTTCCAAGGGCCCCTGGCTGGGTTTTGCATCCCCACACTCCCAGAGGCTGACTCCGTGGGTGCCTAGAAAGTGTGTGAGAGACGTAGGTTCCCTAGCACTCTCCTCCCCAGCAGAGACATGTGCAGGTGGTTGGGGCCTGATCCTGCGTGTCTGGGTTCCCGCCCACAGCCTCAACTCAGGGGAAGCAGCCCCTGAGGCAAGACCTGCTGGAGGAGCCCTGCGCGCCCGCCTGATAGGCGAGAGCACAGCCAGCAGTGTAGCGAGCCTCCTCGGGAGAAGAGGAGGCAGCCGAGCCCAGTCAAGAGGAAAGCCCTGCTTGCACGGAGCTAAGTGGGCCTCCAGTACGGCAGAGCTCTAGCTCTGCTCAGAGCCCCGATCTGGCAGAGTTTCTGGCGCGAGGCTGCTCGGCCGGGGGCTCGCCTTGCCCAGACTTGCCTTGCTTTTAGGCTCCCTCCCCAGGAAGGAGCTGTCTGAGCGAGCCTGGGAGACGCCACTGGTGCCTTCCTTGCCTCAGCTCCAATCCTGCCTTGCCTTTGCACATAGGTGCCAGGCGTGGTTGGGGAGGGCTTAGGGGGTGGTGGGTTGCACACTGCCAAGGGCTTCAGCAGTGAGAGCTCTGTCAGAGGGAAGGGAAGGGCAACTGCAGGGCTCCTCCAGCGGTTTCTAGGCCGCCTAGAATCAGCGCCGCACCGAGAGCACCAGGCTCCCAGGGCCCCTGGCTGGGGTTTTCAGCCCCGCACACACGGAGGCTGATTCCTTGGGTGCCCAGAAAGTGTATGACAGACGTAGGTTCCCTAGCACTCTCCTCCCCAGCAGAGACATGTGCAGGTGGTTTGGGGCCTGATCCTGCGTGTCTGGGTTCCTGCCCACAGCCCCAACTCAGGGGAAGCAGCCCCTGAGGCAAGACCTGCTGGAGGAGCCCTGCGCCCCCGCCTGATAGGCGAGTGCACAGCCAGCAGGGAAGCGAGCCTCCTCGGGGGAAGAGGAGGCAGCCCAGCCCCGTCAAGTTGAAAGCCCTGCTTGCACGGAGCTAAGTGCGCCTCCAGTACGGCAGAGCTCTAGCTCTGCTCAGAGCCCCGATCTGGCAGAGTTCCTGGCGCGAGGCTGCTCTGCCGGGGGCTAGCCTTGCCCAGACTTGCCTTGCTTTTAGGCTGCCTCTCCAGGAAGGAGCAGGCAGCAGGAGCCTGGGAGTCGCCACTGGCGCCTTTCTTGCCTCAGCTCCAATCCTGCCTTGCCTTTGCACTTAGGTCCCAGTCCTCCTTAAGGAGAGCTTAGGGGCTGGTGGGTTGCACACTGCCAAGGGCTCCAGCAGTGAGAATTCTGTCAGAGGGAAGGGAAGGGCAACTGCAGGGCTCCTCCAGCGGTTGCTTGGCCGCCCAGATTCAGCGCCACACGGAGAGCACCAGGCTCCCAGGTCCCCTGGCTGGCGGTTTTCAGCCCCGCACACACGGAGGCTGATTCCTTGGGTGCCCAGAAAGTGTATGACAGACGTAGGTTCCCTAGCACTCTCCTCCCCAGCAGAGACATGTGCAGGTGTTTGGGGCCTGATCCTGCGTGTCTGGGTTCCTGCCCACAGCCCCAACTCAGGGGAAGCAGCCCCTGAGGCAAGACCTGCTGGAGGAGCCCTGCGCCCCCGCCTGATAGGCGAGTGCACAGCCAGCAGGGAAGCGAGCCTCCTCGGGGGAAGAGGAGGCAGCAAGTCCCCGTCAAGCTGAAATCCCTGCTTACACGAAGCTAAGTGCGACTCCAGTACGGCAGATCTCTAGCTCTGTTCAGAGGCCCGATCTGGCAGAGTTCCTGGCACCAAGATGCTCTGCCATAGGCGAGCCTTGCGCAGACTTGCCTTGCTTTAAGGCTCCCTCCCCAGGAAGGAGCAGGCTGTGTGAGGCTCGAAACGCCACTGGCGCCTTCCTGGCTTCAGCTCTACCCCTGCCTTGCCTTTGCACTTAGGTCCCAAGCGTCCTTGAGGAGGGCTTAGGGGCTGGTGGGTTGCACACTGCCAAGGGCTCCAGCAGTGAAAGCTCTGTCAGAGGGAAGCGAAGGGCAACAGCAGGGCTCCTTCAGCGGTTCCTTGGCCGCCCAGACAAAGCTCCGCACGGAGAGCACCAGGTTCCAAGGGCCCCTGGCTGGGTTTTGCATCCCCACACTCCCAGAGGCTGACTCCGTGGGTGCCTAGAAAGTGTGTGAGAGACGTAGGTTCCCTAGCACTCTCCTCCCCAGCAGAGACATGTGCAGGTGGTTGGGGCCTTATCCTGCGTGTCTGGGTTCCCGCCCACAGCCTCAACTCAGGGGAAGCAGCCCCTGAGGCAAGACCTGCTGGAGGAGCCCTGCGCGCCCGCCTGATAGGCGAGAGCACAGCCAGCAGTGTAGCGAGCCTCCTCGGGAGAAGAGGAGGCAGCCGAGCCCAGTCAAGAGGAAAGCCCTGCTTGCACGGAGCTAAGTGGCCTCCAGTACGGCAGAGCTCTAGCTCTGCTCAGAGCCCCGATCTGGCAGAGTTTCTGGCGCGAGGCTGCTCGGCCGGGGGCTCGCCTTGCCCAGACTTGCCTTGCTTTTAGGCTCCCTCCCCAGGAAGGAGCTGTCTGAGCGAGCCTGGGAGACGCCACTGGTGCCTTCCTTGCCTCAGCTCCAATCCTGCCTTGCCTTTGCACATAGGTGCCAGGCGTCGTTGGGGAGGGCTTAGGGGGTGGTGGGTTGCACCACTGCCAAGGGCTTCAGCAGTGAGAGCTCTGTCAGAGGGAAGGGAAGGGCAACTGCAGGGCTCCTCCAGCGGTTTCTAGGCCGCCTAGAATCAGCGCCGCACCGAGAGCACCAGGCTCCCAGGGCCCCTGGCTGGGGTTTTCAGCCCCGCACACACGGAGGCTGATTCCTTGGTGCCCAGAAAGTGTATGACAGACGTAGGTTCCCTAGCACTCTCCTCCCAGCAGAGACATGTGCAGGTGTTTGGGGCCTGATCCTGCGTGTCTGGGTTCCTGCCCACAGCCCCAACTCAGGGGAAGCAGCCCCTGAGGCAAGACCTGCTGGAGGAGCCCTGCGCCCCCGCCGATAGGCGAGTGCACAGCCAGCAGGGAAGCGAGCCTCCTCGGGGGAAGAGGAGGCAGCAAGTCTCCCGTCAAGCTGAAATCCCTGCTTACACGAAGCTAAGTGCGACTCCAGTACGGCAGATCTCTAGCTCTGTTCAGAGGCCCGATCTGGCAGAGTTCCTGGCACCAAGATGCTCTGCCATAGGCGAGCCTTGCGCAGACTTGCCTTGCTTTTAAGGCCCTCCCCAGGAAGGAGCAGGCTGTGTGAGGCTCGGAAACGCCACTGGCGCCTTCCTGGCTTCAGCTCTACCCCTGCCTTGCCTTTGCACTTAGGTCCCAAGCGTCCTTGAGGAAGCTTAGGGGCTGGTGGGTTGCACACTGCCAAGGGCTCCAGCAGTGAAAGCTCTGTCAGAGGGAAGCGAAGGGCAAACAG
>NW_017216881.1:0-12898 GCF_001704415.2 Capra hircus | reverse complement strand
CAGGAGCGGAGACGCCACTGGCGCCTTCCTTGCCTCAGCTCCAATCCTGCCTTGCCTTTGCACATAGGTCCCAGCCTCCTTAAGGAGAGCTTAGGGGCTGGTGGGTTGCACACTGCCAAGGGCCAGCAGTGAGAATTCTGTCAGAGGGAAGGGAAGGGCAACTGCAGGGCTCCTCCAGCGGTTGCTTGCGCCCAGATTCAGCGCCCACGAGAGCCACCAGGCTCCCAGGGCCCTGGCTGGGGTTTTCAGCCCGCACACACGGAGCTGATTCCTTGGTGCCCAGAAAGTGTATGACAGACGTAGGTTCCCTAGCACTCTCCTCCCCAGCAGAGACATGTGCAGGTGTTTGGGCCTGATCCTGCGTGTCTGGGTTCCTGCCCACAGCCCCAACTCAGGGGAAGCAGCCCCTGAGGCAAGACCTGCTGGAGGAGCCCTGCGCCCCGCCTGATAGGCGAGTGCACAGCCAGCAGGAAGCGAGCCTCCTCGGGGAAGAGGAGGCAGCCAGCCCCGTCAAGCTGAAACCCTGCTTGCACGAAGCTAAGTGCGCTCCAGTACGGCAGAGCTCTAGCTCTGCTCAGAGGCCCGATCTGGCAGAGTTCCTGGCGCGAGCTGCTCTGCCGTGGCTAGCCTTGCCCAGACTTGCCTTGCTTTTAGGCTCCTCCCAGGAAGGAGCAGGCTGCAGGCAGCCGGAGACGCCACTGGCGCCTTCTTGCCTCAGCTCCAATCCTGCCTTGCCTTTGCACTTAGGTCCCAGCCTCCTTGAGGAGGCTTAGGGGCTGGTGGGTTGCACACTGCCAAGGGCTCCAGCAGTGAGAATTCTGTCAGAGGGAAGGAAGGGCAACTGCAGGGCTCCTCCAGCGGTTGCTTGGCCGCCCAGATCAGCGCCACACGGAGAGCACCAGGCTCCCAGGGCCCCTGGCTGGGTTTTCAGCCCGCACACACGGAGGCTGATTCCTTGGGTGCCCAGAAAGTGTATGACAGACGTAGGTTCCCTAGCACTCTCCTCCCCAGCAGAGACATGTGCAGGTGTTTGGGGCCTGATCCTGCGTGTCTGGGTTCCTGCCCACAGCCCAACTCAGGGGAAGCAGCCCCTGAGGCAAGACCTGCTGGAGGAGCCCTGCGCCCCCGCCTGATAGGCGAGTGCACAGCCAGCAGGGAAGCGAGCCTCCTCGGGGAAGAGGAGGCAGCCAGTCCCGTCAAGTGAAATCCCTGCTTGCACGAAGCTAAGTGCGCCTCCAGTACGGCAGAGCTCTAGCTCTGCTCAGAGCCCGATCTGGCAGAGTTCCTGGCGCCAGCTGCTCTGCCGGGGCTAGCCTTGCCCAGACTTGCCTTGCTTTAGGCTCCCTCCCAGGAAGGAGCAGCTGAGCGAGCCTGGAGACGCCACTGGCGCCTTCCTTGCCTCAGCTCAATCCTGCCTTGCCTTTGCACTTAGGTCCAGCGTCCTTGAGGAGGCTTAGGGGCTGGTGGGTTGCACACTGCCAAGGGCTCAGCAGTGAAAGCTCTGTCAGAGGGAAGGAAGGGCAACTGCAGGGCTCCTCCAGCGGTTCTGGCGCCCAGATCAGCGCCGCACGAGAGCACCAGGCTCCCAGGGCCCCTGGCTGGGTTTTCAGCCCCGCACACCGAGGCTGACTCCTGGGTGCCAGAAAGTGTTGACAGACGTAGGTTCCCTAGCACTCTCCTCCCCAGCAGAGACATGTGCAGGTGGTTGGGGCCTGATCCTGCGTGTCTGGGTTCCGCCCACAGCCCCAACTCAGGGGAAGCAGCCCCTGAGGCAAGACCTGCTGGAGGAGCCCTGCGCGCCCGCCTGATAGGCGAGAGCACAGCCAGCAGGTAGCGAGCCTCCTCGGGGAAGAGGAGGCAGCCAGCCCGTCAAGGAAAGCCCTGCTTGCACGGAGCTAAGTGGCCTCCAGTACGGCAGAGCTCTAGCTCTGCTCAGAGCCCCGATCTGGCAGAGTTCTGGCGCGAGGCTGCTCGCCGGGGGCTGCCTTGCCCAGACTTGCCTTGCTTTTAGGCTCCCTCCCAGGAAGGAGCTGCTGAGCGAGCCTGGGAGACGCCACTGGCGCCTTCCTTGCCTCAGCTCCAATCCTGCCTTGCCTTTGCACTTAGGTCCAGCGTCCTTAGGAGGCTTAGGGGCTGGTGGGTTGCACACTGCCAAGGGCTTCAGCAGTGAGAACTCTGTCAGAGGGAAGGAAGGGCAACTGCAGGGCTCCTCCAGCGGTTCTAGGCCGCCCAGATCAGCGCCGCACCGAGAGCACCAGGCTCCCAGGGCCCCTGGCTGGGGTTTTCAGCCCGCACACACGGAGGCTGATTCCTTGGGTGCCCAGAAAGTGTATGACAGACGTAGGTTCCCTAGCACTCTCCTCCCCAGCAGAGACATGTGCAGGTGGTTGGGGCCTGATCCTGCGTGTCTGGGTTCCTGCCCACAGCCCCAACTCAGGGGAAGCAGCCCCTGAGGCAAGACCTGCTGGAGGAGCCCTGCGCCCCCGCCTGATAGGCGAGTGCACAGCCAGCAGGGAAGCGAGCCTCCTCGGGGAAGAGGAGGCAGCCCAGCCCCGTCAAGTTGAAAGCCCTGCTTGCACGGAGCTAAGTGCGCCTCCAGTACGGCAGAGCTCTAGCTCTGCTCAGAGCCCCGATCTGGCAGAGTTCCTGGCGCGAGGCTGCTCTGCCGGGGCTAGCCTTGCCCAGACTTGCCTTGCTTTTAGGCTGCCTCTCCAGGAAGGAGCAGGCAGCAGGAGCCTGGGAGTCGCCACTGGCGCCTTCTTGCCTCAGCTCCAATCCTGCCTTGCCTTTGCACTTAGGTCCCAGTCCTCCTTAAGGAGAGCTTAGGGGCTGGTGGGTTGCACACTGCCAAGGGCTCCAGCAGTGAGAATTCTGTCAGAGGGAAGGAAGGGCAACTGCAGGGCTCCTCCAGCGGTTCTTGGCCGCCCAGATCAGCGCCACACGGAGAGCACCAGGCTCCAGGGCCCCTGGCTGGGTTTTCAGCCCCCACACACGGAGGCTGATTCCTTGGGTGCCAGAAAGTGTATGACAGACGTAGGTTCCCTAGCACTCTCCTCCCCAGCAGAGACATGTGCAGGTGTTGGGGCCTGATCCTGCGTGTCTGGGTTCCTGCCCACAGCCCCAACTCAGGGGAAGCAGCCCCTGAGGCAAGACCTGCTGGAGGAGCCCTGCGCCCCGCCTGATAGGCGAGTGCACAGCCAGCAGGGAAGCGAGCCTCCTCGGGGAAGAGGAGGCAGCAGCCCCGTCAAGTGAAAGCCCTGCTTGCACGGAGCTAAGTGCGCTCCAGTACGGCAGAGCTCTAGCTCTGCTCAGAGCCCCGATCTGGCAGAGTTCCTGGCGCGAGGCTGCTCTGCCAGGCGAGCCTTGCCAGACTTGCCTTGCTTTTAGGCTCCCTCCCAGGAAGGAGCAGGCTGAGGAGCCTGGAGACGCCACTGGCGCCTTCCTGCCTCAGCTCCATCCTGCCTTGCCTTTGCACTTAGGTCCCAGCGTCCTTGAGGAGGCTTAGGGGCTGGTGGGTTGCACACTGCCAAGGGCTCCAGCAGTGAAAGCTCTGTCAGAGGGAAGCGAAGGGCAACTGCAGGGCTCCTCAGCGGTTCTTGGCCGCCCAGACAGCCCGCACGGAGAGCACCAGGCTCCAGGGCCCCTGGCTGGGTTTTCATCCCCACACCCAGAGGCTGACTCCTGGGTGCCAGAAAGTGTGTGACAGACGTAGGTTCCCTAGCACTCTCCTCCCCAGCAGAGACATGTGCAGGTGTTGGGGCCTGATCCTGCGTGTCTGGGTTCCGCCCACAGCCCCAACTCAGGGGAAGCAGCCCCTGAGGCAAGACCTGCTGGAGGAGCCCTGCGCCCCGCCTGATAGGCGAGAGCACAGCCAGCAGGTAGCGAGCCTCCTCGGGGAAGAGGAGGCAGCCAGCCCGTCAAGAGGAAAGCCCTGCTTGCACGGAGCTAAGTGCGCCTCCAGTACGGCAGAGCTCTAGCTCTGCTCAGAGCCCGATCTGGCAGAGTTTCTGGCGCGAGGCTGCTCGCCGGGGCTCGCCTTGCCCAGACTTGCCTTGCTTTTAGGCTCCCTCCCAGGAAGGAGCTGTCTGAGCGAGCCTGGGAGACGCCACTGGTGCCTTCCTTGCCTCAGCTCCAATCCTGCCTTGCCTTTGCACATAGGTGCCAGCGTCGTTGGGAGGCTTAGGGGTGGTGGGTTGCACACTGCCAAGGGCTTCAGCAGTGAGAGCTCTGTCAGAGGGAAGGAAGGGCAACTGCAGGGCTCCTCCAGCGGTTCTAGGCCGCCTAGAATCAGCGCCGCACGAGAGCACCAGGCTCCCAGGGCCCCTGGCTGGGGTTTTCAGCCCCGCACACACGGAGGCTGATTCCTTGGGTGCCAGAAAGTGTATGACAGACGTAGGTTCCCTAGCACTCTCCTCCCCAGCAGAGACATGTGCAGGTGGTTGGGGCCTGATCCTGCGTGTCTGGGTTCCTGCCCACAGCCCCAACTCAGGGGAAGCAGCCCCTGAGGCAAGACCTGCTGGAGGAGCCCTGCGCCCCGCCTGATAGGCGAGTGCACAGCCAGCAGGGAAGCGAGCCTCCTCGGGGAAGAGGAGGCAGCCAGCCCCGTCAAGTGAAAGCCCTGCTTGCACGGAGCTAAGTGCGCCTCCAGTACGGCAGAGCTCTAGCTCTGCTCAGAGCCCCGATCTGGCAGAGTTCCTGGCGCGAGGCTGCTCTGCCGGGGCTAGCCTTGCCCAGACTTGCCTTGCTTTTAGGCTGCCTCTCCAGGAAGGAGCAGGCAGCAGGAGCCTGGGAGTCGCCACTGGCGCCTTTCTTGCCTCAGCTCCAATCCTGCCTTGCCTTTGCACTTAGGTCCCAGTCCTCCTTAAGGAGAGCTTAGGGGCTGGTGGGTTGCACACTGCCAAGGGCTCCAGCAGTGAGAATTCTGTCAGAGGGAAGGGAAGGGCAACTGCAGGGCTCCTCCAGCGGTTGCTTGGCCGCCCAGATTCAGCGCCACACGGAGAGCACCAGGCTCCCAGGCCCCTGGCTGGGGTTTTCAGCCCCGCACACACGGAGGCTGATTCCTTGGGTGCCCAGAAAGTGTATGACAGACGTAGGTTCCCTAGCACTCTCCTCCCCAGCAGAGACATGTGCAGGTGTTTGGGGCCTGATCCTGCGTGTCTGGGTTCCTGCCCACAGCCCCAACTCAGGGGAAGCAGCCCCTGAGGCAAGACCTGCTGGAGGAGCCCTGCGCCCCCGCCTGATAGGCGAGTGCACAGCCAGCAGGGAAGCGAGCCTCCTCGGGGAAGAGGAGGCAGCAAGTCCCCGTCAAGCTGAAATCCCTGCTTACACGAAGCTAAGTGCGACTCCAGTACGGCAGATCTCTAGCTCTGTTCAGAGGCCCGATCTGGCAGAGTTCCTGGCACCAAGATGCTCTGCCATAGGCGAGCCTTGCGCAGACTTGCCTTGCTTTAAGGCTCCCTCCCCAGGAAGGAGCAGGCTGTGTGAGGCTCGGAAACGCCACTGGCGCCTTCCTGGCTTCAGCTCTACCCCTGCCTTGCCTTTGCACTTAGGTCCCAAGCGTCCTTGAGGAGGGCTTAGGGGCTGGTGGGTTGCACACTGCCAAGGGCTCCAGCAGTGAAAGCTCTGTCAGAGGGAAGCGAAGGGCAACAGCAGGGCTCCTTCAGCGGTTCCTTGGCCGCCCAGACAAAGCTCCGCACGGAGAGCACCAGGTTCCAAGGGCCCCTGGCTGGGTTTTGCATCCCCACACTCCCAGAGGCTGACTCCGTGGGTGCCTAGAAAGTGTGTGAGAGACGTAGGTTCCCTAGCACTCTCCTCCCCAGCAGAGACATGTGCAGGTGGTTGGGGCCTTATCCTGCGTGTCTGGGTTCCCGCCCACAGCCTCAACTCAGGGGAAGCAGCCCCTGAGGCAAGACCTGCTGGAGGAGCCCTGCGCGCCCGCCTGATAGGCGAGAGCACAGCCAGCAGTGTAGCGAGCCTCCTCGGGAGAAGAGGAGGCAGCCGAGCCCAGTCAAGAGGAAAGCCCTGCTTGCACGGAGCTAAGTGGGCCTCCAGTACGGCAGAGCTCTAGCTCTGCTCAGAGCCCCGATCTGGCAGAGTTTCTGGCGCGAGGCTGCTCGGCCGGGGGCTCGCCTTGCCCAGACTTGCCTTGCTTTTAGGCTCCCTCCCCAGGAAGGAGCTGTCTGAGCGAGCCTGGGAGACGCCACTGGTGCCTTCCTTGCCTCAGCTCCAATCCTGCCTTGCCTTTGCACATAGGTGCCAGGCGTCGTTGGGGAGGGCTTAGGGGTGGTGGGTTGCACACTGCCAAGGGCTTCAGCAGTGAGAGCTCTGTCAGAGGGAAGGGAAGGGCAACTGCAGGGCTCCTCCAGCGGTTTCTAGGCCGCCTAGAATCAGCGCCGCACCGAGAGCACCAGGCTCCCAGGGCCCCTGGCTGGGGTTTTCAGCCCCGCACACACGGAGGCTGATTCCTTGGGTGCCCAGAAAGTGTATGACAGACGTAGGTTCCCTAGCACTCTCCTCCCCAGCAGAGACATGTGCAGGTGTTGGGGCCTGATCCTGCGTGTCTGGGTTCCTGCCCACAGCCCCAACTCAGGGGAAGCAGCCCCTGAGGCAAGACCTGCTGGAGGAGCCCTGCGCCCCCGCCTGATAGGCGAGTGCACAGCCAGCAGGGAAGCGAGCCTCCTCGGGGAAGAGGAGGCAGCCCAGCCCCGTCAAGTTGAAAGCCCTGCTTGCACGGAGCTAAGTGCGCCTCCAGTACGGCAGAGCTCTAGCTCTGCTCAGAGCCCCGATCTGGCAGAGTTCCTGGCGCGAGGCTGCTCTGCCGGGGGCTAGCCTTGCCCAGACTTGCCTTGCTTTTAGGCTGCCTCTCCAGGAAGGAGCAGGCAGCAGGAGCCTGGGAGTCGCCACTGGCGCCTTTCTTGCCTCAGCTCCAATCCTGCCTTGCCTTTGCACTTAGGTCCCAGTCCTCCTTAAGGAGAGCTTAGGGGCTGGTGGGTTGCACACTGCCAAGGGCTCCAGCAGTGAGAATTCTGTCAGAGGGAAGGGAAGGGCAACTGCAGGGCTCCTCCAGCGGTTGCTTGGCCGCCCAGATTCAGCGCCACACGGAGAGCACCAGGCTCCCAGGCCCCTGGCTGGGGTTTTCAGCCCCGCACACACGGAGGCTGATTCCTTGGGTGCCCAGAAAGTGTATGACAGACGTAGGTTCCCTAGCACTCTCCTCCCCAGCAGAGACATGTGCAGGTGTTTGGGGCCTGATCCTGCGTGTCTGGGTTCCTGCCCACAGCCCCAACTCAGGGGAAGCAGCCCCTGAGGCAAGACCTGCTGGAGGAGCCCTGCGCCCCCGCCTGATAGGCGAGTGCACAGCCAGCAGGGAAGCGAGCCTCCTCGGGGAAGAGGAGGCAGCAAGTCCCCGTCAAGCTGAAATCCCTGCTTCACGAAGCTAAGTGCGACTCCAGTACGGCAGATCTCTAGCTCTGTTCAGAGGCCCGATCTGGCAGAGTTCCTGGCACCAAGATGCTCTGCCATAGGCGAGCCTTGCGCAGACTTGCCTTGCTTTAAGGCTCCCTCCCCAGGAAGGAGCAGGCTGTGTGAGGCTCGGAAACGCCACTGGCGCCTTCCTGGCTTCAGCTCTACCCCTGCCTTGCCTTTGCACTTAGGTCCCAAGCGTCCTTGAGGAGGGCTTAGGGGCTGGTGGGTTGCACACTGCCAAGGGCTCCAGCAGTGAAAGCTCTGTCAGAGGGAAGCGAAGGGCAACAGCAGGGCTCCTTCAGCGGTTCCTTGGCCGCCCAGACAAAGCTCCGCACGGAGAGCACCAGGTTCCAAGGGCCCCTGGCTGGGTTTTGCATCCCCACACTCCCAGAGGCTGACTCCGTGGGTGCCTAGAAAGTGTGTGAGAGACGTAGGTTCCCTAGCACTCTCCTCCCCAGCAGAGACATGTGCAGGTGGTTGGGGCCTTATCCTGCGTGTCTGGGTTCCCGCCCACAGCCTCAACTCAGGGGAAGCAGCCCCTGAGGCAAGACCTGCTGGAGGAGCCCTGCGCGCCCGCCTGATAGGCGAGAGCACAGCCAGCAGTGTAGCGAGCCTCCTCGGGAGAAGAGGAGGCAGCCGAGCCCAGTCAAGAGGAAAGCCCTGCTTGCACGGAGCTAAGTGGCCTCCAGTACGGCAGAGCTCTAGCTCTGCTCAGAGCCCCGATCTGGCAGAGTTTCTGGCGCGAGGCTGCTCGGCCGGGGGCTCGCCTTGCCCAGACTTGCCTTGCTTTTAGGCTCCCTCCCCAGGAAGGAGCTGTCTGAGCGAGCCTGGGAGACGCCACTGGTGCCTTCCTTGCCTCAGCTCCAATCCTGCCTTGCCTTTGCACATAGGTGCCAGGCGTCGTTGGGAGGGCTTAGGGGTGGTGGGTTGCACACTGCCAAGGGCTTCAGCAGTGAGAGCTCTGTCAGAGGGAAGGGAAGGGCAACTGCAGGGCTCCTCCAGCGGTTTCTAGGCCGCCTAGAATCAGCGCCGCACCGAGAGCACCAGGCTCCCAGGGCCCCTGGCTGGGGTTTTCAGCCCCGCACACACGGAGGCTGATTCCTTGGGTGCCCAGAAAGTGTATGACAGACGTAGGTTCCCTAGCACTCTCCTCCCCAGCAGAGACATGTGCAGGTGTTGGGGCCTGATCCTGCGTGTCTGGGTTCCTGCCCACAGCCCCAACTCAGGGGAAGCAGCCCCTGAGGCAAGACCTGCTGGAGGAGCCCTGCGCCCCCGCCTGATAGGCGAGTGCACAGCCAGCAGGGAAGCGAGCCTCCTCGGGGAAGAGGAGGCAGCCCAGCCCCGTCAAGTTGAAAGCCCTGCTTGCACGGAGCTAAGTGCGCCTCCAGTACGGCAGAGCTCTAGCTCTGCTCAGAGCCCCGATCTGGCAGAGTTCCTGGCGCGAGGCTGCTCTGCCGGGGGCTAGCCTTGCCCAGACTTGCCTTGCTTTTAGGCTGCCTCTCCAGGAAGGAGCAGGCAGCAGGAGCCTGGGAGTCGCCACTGGCGCCTTTCTTGCCTCAGCTCCAATCCTGCCTTGCCTTTGCACTTAGGTCCCAGTCCTCCTTAAGGAGAGCTTAGGGGCTGGTGGGTTGCACACTGCCAAGGGCTCCAGCAGTGAGAATTCTGTCAGAGGGAAGGGAAGGGCAACTGCAGGGCTCCTCCAGCGGTTGCTTGGCCGCCCAGATTCAGCGCCACACGGAGAGCACCAGGCTCCCAGGCCCCTGGCTGGGGTTTTCAGCCCCGCACACACGGAGGCTGATTCCTTGGGTGCCCAGAAAGTGTATGACAGACGTAGGTTCCCTAGCACTCTCCTCCCCAGCAGAGACATGTGCAGGTGTTTGGGGCCTGATCCTGCGTGTCTGGGTTCCTGCCCACAGCCCCAACTCAGGGGAAGCAGCCCCTGAGGCAAGACCTGCTGGAGGAGCCCTGCGCCCCCGCCTGATAGGCGAGTGCACAGCCAGCAGGGAAGCGAGCCTCCTCGGGGGAAGAGGAGGCAGCAAGTCCCCGTCAAGCTGAAATCCCTGCTTCACGAAGCTAAGTGCGACTCCAGTACGGCAGATCTCTAGCTCTGTTCAGAGGCCCGATCTGGCAGAGTTCCTGGCACCAAGATGCTCTGCCATAGGCGAGCCTTGCGCAGACTTGCCTTGCTTTAAGGCTCCCTCCCCAGGAAGGAGCAGGCTGTGTGAGGCTCGGAAACGCCACTGGCGCCTTCCTGGCTTCAGCTCTACCCCTGCCTTGCCTTTGCACTTAGGTCCCAAGCGTCCTTGAGGAGGGCTTAGGGGCTGGTGGGTTGCACACTGCCAAGGGCTCCAGCAGTGAAAGCTCTGTCAGAGGGAAGCGAAGGGCAACAGCAGGGCTCCTTCAGCGGTTCCTTGGCCGCCCAGACAAAGCTCCGCACGGAGAGCACCAGGTTCCAAGGGCCCCTGGCTGGGTTTTGCATCCCCACACTCCCAGAGGCTGACTCCGTGGGTGCCTAGAAAGTGTGTGAGAGACGTAGGTTCCCTAGCACTCTCCTCCCCAGCAGAGACATGTGCAGGTGGTTGGGGCCTTATCCTGCGTGTCTGGGTTCCCGCCCACAGCCTCAACTCAGGGGAAGCAGCCCCTGAGGCAAGACCTGCTGGAGGAGCCCTGCGCGCCCGCCTGATAGGCGAGAGCACAGCCAGCAGTGTAGCGAGCCTCCTCGGGAGAAGAGGAGGCAGCCGAGCCCAGTCAAGAGGAAAGCCCTGCTTGCACGGAGCTAAGTGGGCCTCCAGTACGGCAGAGCTCTAGCTCTGCTCAGAGCCCCGATCTGGCAGAGTTTCTGGCGCGAGGCTGCTCGGCCGGGGGCTCGCCTTGCCCAGACTTGCCTTGCTTTTAGGCTCCCTCCCCAGGAAGGAGCTGTCTGAGCGAGCCTGGGAGACGCCACTGGTGCCTTCCTTGCCTCAGCTCCAATCCTGCCTTGCCTTTGCACATAGGTGCCAGGCGTCGTTGGGGAGGGCTTAGGGGGTGGTGGGTTGCACACTGCCAAGGGCTTCAGCAGTGAGAGCTCTGTCAGAGGGAAGGGAAGGGCAACTGCAGGGCTCCTCCAGCGGTTTCTAGGCCGCCTAGAATCAGCGCCGCACCGAGAGCACCAGGCTCCCAGGGCCCCTGGCTGGGGTTTTCAGCCCCGCACACACGGAGGCTGATTCCTTGGGTGCCCAGAAAGTGTATGACAGACGTAGGTTCCCTAGCACTCTCCTCCCCAGCAGAGACATGTGCAGGTGGTTGGGGCCTGATCCTGCGTGTCTGGGTTCCTGCCCACAGCCCCAACTCAGGGGAAGCAGCCCCTGAGGCAAGACCTGCTGGAGGAGCCCTGCGCCCCCGCCTGATAGGCGAGTGCACAGCCAGCAGGGAAGCGAGCCTCCTCGGGGAAGAGGAGGCAGCCCAGCCCCGTCAAGTTGAAAGCCCTGCTTGCACGGAGCTAAGTGCGCCTCCAGTACGGCAGAGCTCTAGCTCTGCTCAGAGCCCCGATCTGGCAGAGTTCCTGGCGCGAGGCTGCTCTGCCGGGGCTAGCCTTGCCCAGACTTGCCTTGCTTTTAGGCTGCCTCTCCAGGAAGGAGCAGGCAGCAGGAGCCTGGGAGTCGCCACTGGCGCCTTTCTTGCCTCAGCTCCAATCCTGCCTTGCCTTTGCACTTAGGTCCCAGTCCTCCTTAAGGAGAGCTTAGGGGCTGGTGGGTTGCACACTGCCAAGGGCTCCAGCAGTGAGAATTCTGTCAGAGGGAAGGAAGGGCAACTGCAGGGCTCCTCCAGCGGTTGCTTGGCCGCCCAGATTCAGCGCCACACGGAGAGCACCAGGCTCCCAGGCCCCTGGCTGGGGTTTTCAGCCCCGCACACACGGAGGCTGATTCCTTGGGTGCCCAGAAAGTGTATGACAGACGTAGGTTCCCTAGCACTCTCCTCCCCAGCAGAGACATGTGCAGGTGTTTGGGGCCTGATCCTGCGTGTCTGGGTTCCTGCCCACAGCCCCAACTCAGGGGAAGCAGCCCCTGAGGCAAGACCTGCTGGAGGAGCCCTGCGCCCCCGCCTGATAGGCGAGTGCACAGCCAGCAGGGAAGCGAGCCTCCTCGGGGAAGAGGAGGCAGCAAGTCCCCGTCAAGCTGAAATCCCTGCTTCACGAAGCTAAGTGCGACTCCAGTACGGCAGATCTCTAGCTCTGTTCAGAGGCCCGATCTGGCAGAGTTCCTGGCACCAAGATGCTCTGCCATAGGCGAGCCTTGCGCAGACTTGCCTTGCTTTAAGGCTCCCTCCCCAGGAAGGAGCAGGCTGTGTGAGGCTCGGAAACGCCACTGGCGCCTTCCTGGCTTCAGCTCTACCCCTGCCTTGCCTTTGCACTTAGGTCCCAAGCGTCCTTGAGGAGGGCTTAGGGGCTGGTGGGTTGCACACTGCCAAGGGCTCCAGCAGTGAAAGCTCTGTCAGAGGGAAGCGAAGGGCAACAGCAGGGCTCCTTCAGCGGTTCCTTGGCCGCCCAGACAAAGCTCCGCACGGAGAGCACCAGGTTCCAAGGGCCCCTGGCTGGGTTTTGCATCCCCACACTCCCAGAGGCTGACTCCGTGGGTGCCTAGAAAGTGTGTGAGAGACGTAGGTTCCCTAGCACTCTCCTCCCCAGCAGAGACATGTGCAGGTGGTTGGGGCCTTATCCTGCGTGTCTGGGTTCCCGCCCACAGCCTCAACTCAGGGGAAGCAGCCCCTGAGGCAAGACCTGCTGGAGGAGCCCTGCGCGCCCGCCTGATAGGCGAGAGCACAGCCAGCAGTGTAGCGAGCCTCCTCGGGAGAAGAGGAGGCAGCCGAGCCCAGTCAAGAGGAAAGCCCTGCTTGCACGGAGCTAAGTGGGCCTCCAGTACGGCAGAGCTCTAGCTCTGCTCAGAGCCCCGATCTGGCAGAGTTTCTGGCGCGAGGCTGCTCGGCCGGGGGCTCGCCTTGCCCAGACTTGCCTTGCTTTTAGGCTCCCTCCCCAGGAAGGAGCTGTCTGAGCGAGCCTGGGAGACGCCACTGGTGCCTTCCTTGCCTCAGCTCCAATCCTGCCTTGCCTTTGCACATAGGTGCCAGGCGTCGTTGGGGAGGGCTTAGGGGGTGGTGGGTTGCACACTGCCAAGGGCTTCAGCAGTGAGAGCTCTGTCAGAGGGAAGGGAAGGGCAACTGCAGGGCTCCTCCAGCGGTTTCTAGGCCGCCTAGAATCAGCGCCGCACCGAGAGCACCAGGCTCCCAGGGCCCCTGGCTGGGGTTTTCAGCCCCGCACACACGGAGGCTGATTCCTTGGTGCCCAGAAAGTGTATGACAGACGTAGGTTCCCTAGCACTCTCCTCCCCAGCAGAGACATGTGCAGGTGTTGGGCCTGATCCTGCGTGTCTGGTTCCTGCCACAGCCCCAACTCAGGGAA
>NW_017216880.1:0-12899 GCF_001704415.2 Capra hircus | reverse complement strand
AATAAAGGATATGAAAATTTGGCAGCAAGCATTGACTCAACAACTTTTCATCAGTCCTATTCTAAAGATTTAGACTCTTCAGAAGCCCCTACATTCCTAGGATGTTTTAAGCTTCCTTTGCCTCCTGCGGTCAGCAGGCCTCAAACAATCACATGCGCAGCTGTATGAGTCCTGCAGGCAGGCTAGAAAGCCATCAGAGGGGTTTTTAGATTGAAACACTCTTTCAAATGCAGAAGACTGAAGCCCTGAATTGACTTTTTCCAGAAAATGTCAAAAGAGTGGAAAAGCAGAGCACAAAAGCCGGCAGATTTTTGTTGGGGTACATGCTTAGGAATTTCCAGAGGGGTCCCTGAAGTCTGAGCACGCCTTGTGTATGTCAGCTTCCTTCCTCATGACCTTGTCATGGGCGGGCTTCCTCACACTGGCTCCCGGCATCTCACCCTTTTCCATTTTAATTAATTAATTAATTAATTTTAAAATCAGGTGCAGTTCGATCGCGAGATTCCAAATGTTCTGCTGAAGAATCTAGACAATACAGGGAAGAATGATTACGAGGAGCAAGATTATAAACAGTTGACAGAATAGTCTTTCCAGAAATGAAGTTAGAGAAAGTGTGGAGAAAGTCATTGGCTTCTCCTGCGGTGGTAAAATCTAATCGGGAGTGTTCCAAGGTCTGAATCTGATTATGAAGTTTCCCTAAGTCTAAACTAATATCTGAGCTGTTCCAAAACACCTAAAACTTGATTTTTTAACATATTGGGCATTTACACTTGTTGAGTCAATGATTGCTGTCATAGTAACAATAACAGTTGTTGTAACACAGCAAGAACATAATTATCATATCAATAAGTTGTTACAGTTACAGGACATCTTTAAAACCACAAAAGAGCATACATTACTTTGAGGAGTTAAACAAGATGAAAACATCCATGGTTCACAAGTTGCTACATTAGGTACGTTAAGTTTTCTGGAATCATTGGTGAAAAGAAGAACATAAGGAGAGGATAGACAAGCCAAAATAGAGTAAATAGAGTCATTTTCTGGTTGGAGTTTGCGCTGCAGCAGCTGTTAGTCCCGCCGGGATCTTGATGTTTCTTTTGCCTCCTTCTGCCATCGCGCGTGGCTGCCAAGCTACACGAAAATTTGAGCAAATAGTTTACAGTTCCCATACATCTCCTTTTCCCATCAAGTCTCTATCCCATAGTTTCGCAGATGGACGCTGGCGGAGCACTAGGTCCCATCAGTCAGTAAGGCTGGCCCCGCCCTTGGCTTTCGGTGCGGCTGTTTCCCGCGGCGGTGGCGGCAGAGAAGTTCCCTTTTTCTTTTGTGGCGAATCAGTCTGTCCGGGATCCAAATTGACGAATCTGCACCCTGTGAAAAAAACATAAACACTTCCTCGACCCGCAGTAAATTCTGGGTCAGGATCTTTTTGTTATCTGGAGGAGATCTTTTCACTTTATCAACGGTTTTACATCTTATAGTTCCAAACAAATCAGCATTTAACTTATTACAAAGAGAACATGTTGTAAAATCTGATGGAGGAAAAACTATATTTAAATTATCCTTTTTTAATTTTTGAATTAACAAAGCATGTGAGGGTAAATGATGCAAGATTTGACCACAATAATTTCCTATAGCAATCTGCCAATCATCATCAAACATTTGAAAAGCATCAAGTTGTTTTGTTATATGGAATTACAATTTTTGATGGCTCTTTACTAAACAATTTAATAAATCAGTATACTTGAATTAATCTTTTTAATTAATATGTCAGTAATTTTTCCTTAGGCAGAGGCCATTGTTCCACCCACGCCAGATCTTGAGATTTTCATGTAATGGGGTAGGCAGCAAAAACACTGGCCTTCATTATAAATTTGGATATCCCAATCCAGTACATAGCTTGCGAGGAGTTGGACAAATTGGCTCAATTATTTTTGTCTGTTGTTTACCCAATCCTTTTGATGGATCATAGCCTATCTGCAGCATCTGAGAGGTCACTTTATCATCAGGGCTAAAAAGTAACACTCCCATTTGAGATAGCATGTCCCTCCCCACAGGGTAAGGGGGAGCGAAGGAACAACATAAGGTTGGAAAGTTCCACAGGTATCCTCAAATTGCCAATCTAAAATTTTTGCACTGTTAACTACTGTGGGGGCTTGAGGGCAAATAAAACAAAATTTGACTCCTGAAATCTATCAGAGCAACTTGCCAAATCATCACTATTTTTGTAAAAGACTTGCAGTTGATCCTTATTGAATGGAATTAATATATTTGTTACTTATTTTCCAAAAAGTTTTACACTTCTTTTTCTTTTTTTTTTTAATTAATTGTTCCACCAAGTTGGGATAAGATAAAACTATTTTTCTTGGGGTCATTGGTAGATGGAACCAATGGGCCTTCTTGTCACAAGCATCCTGTAGGTATACATTTTGTGGCAAGAATAATTTAATCTCCTCTTTTGGCAATATTAATCTTAATTACTGATCATTTAAAGCCTCATTCACTTTAACAAAAGCCAACTCTGTCTCACTAGTCAACCTTTTCTTAGAACTGGGATTAGGATTGTTTTTTTTAAGCAATCAAACAAAAGGCTTTAAATCTACAGAAGTCAGTTTTAAATGTGGGCATATCCAATTAATATCACCTATAATTTTTGGAAATCATTTAAAGTTAGTAAACAATCTCTCAGCAGCTTTAAAGGGACATTATCAGTTTTAAAACTTTTGGCAGACCTAAATATAAGAAGCAGGAAAAGAGGTGTTACACAATATCTTTATAAGCTTTTTCAATGATCTTGGTATAAACCCAAATCTGGTCTATAGCCTTTTAGATGACAAGTAACCATTTAATCTTTGCTTGCATACTTCCAGCAACGGGGAGCTCACTACTCACCAAGGTTTTAAACTCTCTCTCACCTCTTATTTTATAGCATTTCCATCTTGCATACCACTTTCTCTAATCCTATGAACTCATTTTCAGTAGTATATGTTGGCCAGGAGCTGGGCGCAGTCCTCTCAGCAATGTAAGAAACGTCTTGTCTATTGTCTAACAGCCATGACATTTTATATCCTTGAATTAAAAAATCTTTTAAAGACCTAGAAGCTGCAATATTCTGCACCCAAAAAGCTAGATCTAGATCCTCTGGGGCTTTTTTTTGTCTGGTTTTTCTGTCTGGTAATAAGGTAAAAGCAAAAGCTGTGCTATTTTTTTTAATTTTTATTAATTGCACAGTTTTAGCAGGTGGCGAGATCAAAACTTCAATTTTTCAGTATAATCAGAATTTACTACACAAGACACTACCCGAAATTTTTTGAAAAGAAAGCAAGCTATGCCCCAGCACAAGTCTTACCATGTCCTCAGGCAGGGGACTAGCCACTCCCATTGGAATCTGAGTCAGGAGTTATTATTATTGAGGTGGTGGAACTGAGGTCCAGGCCTGAGCTACCTGGGGTTGTTTGGTACGGGTTGTTGTCTCTGTTTAGCAGGACATTTTGGCAAAAAAATGTTCTATTTGGCCTCAAGAGAAACATTTTGCATTTGTAAAGTCCTTTTTATTACGAATATTTTTCTTTCTTTTTTTTTCTGTTTTTCTTCCTTTTTTGGGGGGGGGGGGAGGTGAGGCCCCTCCTGAGGGGATTTTATGCAAGGAGCAAGCTCTGTTTTAAAAGCTCTTTTGCTCAAAAATATTGTCACTATCGTTTTCAAACTTAAGCCATGTTTTGGGAGGCTTTGGATATAAAGTGGGAGTTCTTAAGCCCTGGGGAGGCGCAAGCAGAGGTTGCAGTGGTCGCCTTAAATAAGATACCTTTTTTAAAGATTTGGTTTGTGTAGAGGGGGAGGGGCTCTCCAGGGCCCTCGGCCGCTGCGTCCTGTAAGCACCCTCCTTCCTCGGAGGAAGAGTACTGTCTGTCTCCTTTTGTTTGCCAATGGCAGAAAATATGATCTGCGTAGAAGGTGGAGACCCACTACCATTAACTGCTATAGCCTCTCCCATAGGCTATCTAACAGCCTCATGACAGGGGTCCAGAACATTTGTAATCATACTTTACAGAGCAAAAGCATTTACAGGCCCATGCAAAGTATAATAAGTTTTTTAGCTGTTTTCCTAGCTTCACCCAAGTATCTAAATCCCTTTTCTGGAAACCAAGGACATTGCTCTCGTAACACTAGCCTTTTAATCTTTAATTTGTCTTTTTTGTTTAACAGTTACAAAATTACTTGTATAAAGAGGTGTCATTGTTTTGAGTCATTGTTACCCCTGTCAGAAAATTAAGAGTTATAGAAAAGTCTGCCTTGACAAAAAGGTTTTACCTTAGCCAAGGGGGGTTTTGTTTTTTAACCCTAAGATAGCAGGTTTCTTTTCAACCTCTAGAGCACCAGGTTTCTCTTAAACCCTTGAACACTTCCCACTCCTCTTCACCCTGTCTATCCTACAGGGGGGTCCGCAGCACCCTGAGTGGGTCCTAGCCGTCCCCGAATACTCAACACTGGGGGAGTACCCGAAAGTACTCCTGGGGGAGTGATTAAGTCACTCTGGGGGGAGCAACAGAGAGTGCTCCGGGGGGAGCAACGGAGAGTGCTCTGGGGGGAGATTTTGCTCCGAGGAACCTACCTTCGAATAGCCTGTTCCGGACGCCACTTGCAGGGGTCCAGCCCCGGTGGATCCAGGGAATTCGAAGGGTGGACGGCGTTGGCGTGGAAAGACTTCTTTATTTATTAATATAAGATTAGATTAAGAAACTGTAGCGTAGTAGGAAGATTAAGTGGAGGAAGAGGGCTGAATAGCTTGGTTTACGCGGAAGGCCACTAAAATTCCAGACAAGGAATTTGCACCATCTACATTGGGCCACTGGCACCCGCTTGAATATCTAAGGGTGCCTCACCTTAAGCTCCCTTTCCTGCGGTTCTTAACAGCCAGGGCAAGTAAGTAGACCCTGGAGAGGCCTCCGCGCCCCAGGTGGAGATTCAGCCTGAAGTTAAAGAGCAGAGAGAGGGAAGGGAGAGAAGAAAAGAGAGAGAAAAACATCGGGGGGAGCCAGAGTCCCAAGAAACCAGGCCGAGAGACTAGTTCGAGAAGCTGGCCCGAGAAACTGGCCCCCCTCCTTTATTGTTCAGAAGGCCTTTGATACACAGAGATCAATGGGTAACACAAAATTATGTAGCATTCGCAACCCAGATTCTTTCCGTATATCATTTTGTATACAAAAGGTCTCAGGTGATTTACATTATCTTCTGGCCAAGAGGCTTGTTAACACTTTTTGGCTCTCTTCCTTAATGAATGTTAATTTTGTTTCCCCTCAAGTGTTTTTCTTTAATCTGCATCTCCTTAAAGCATTAAAGTTACATCTCTATAGAACAAAGGTGCAGTGGGATATAACAAAGAAGGTACTTAACTCAAAGATCTAGTGTTGCTAATACCAGGTCTACTACTTGTTTTTCTATACAACAACTATATCTAAAAATAAAGGATATGAAAATTTGGCAGCAAGCATTGACTCAACAAATGAAACTTTTCATCAGTCCTATTCTAAAGATTTAGACTCTTCAGAAGCCCCTACATTCCTAGGATGTTTTAAGCTTCCTTTGCCTCCTGTGGTCAGGAGGCCTCAAACAATCAAATGCGCAGCTGTACGAGTCCTGCAGGCAGGCTAGAAAGCCATCAGAGGGGTTTTTAATTGAAACACTCTTTCAAATGAAGAAGACTAAAGCCCTGAATTGACATTTTCCAGAAAATGTCAGAAGAGTGGAAAAGCAGAGCACAAAAGCCGGCAGATTTTTGTTGGGGTACATGCTTAGGAATTTCCAGAGGGGTCCCTGAAGTCTGAGCACGCCTTGCGCATGTCAGCTTCCTTCCTCATGACCTTGTCACGGGCGGGCTTCTTCACACTGGCTCCCGGCACGACGGGAAGCGTGACACTGCTGCTACAGCACGGGAGGAAAGCACCATTGCATGCCCCCATTCGAGCCGAGGACTAACTCTCCTGGGGAGATTCAAAAATAACCCCAAGATCTATGTCAGTCATGGAGAGGAATCCTCAGGTTCCGGCACAGACTCCACACAAGATATTAGGTCCCGGCATCCACGGGAGAGGAATCCCGGCAGGCTCCCAAGCAACTCGCATGGGGACTGGCATTTACTAAGGTCACCAGAGCGGGTCCCTGAGGTCCCCGTCGGAAGACGAGAGCACCTGCCCCAACTCGAGAAAATCAAGGAGGCTCTCCCTCCAAGCCAGATGAGGCCTATTTCCACTGAGGCGTCTCGAGGCTAATCACACCTAACCTCTGGAACTTCCAAAGGGTCCTTCACACCCTTGCTGCAACTCAAAAAGTTCCCCAACATACCCATCTCCACTTGAGAGGAAGCACGAGGGTCCCGCCCACATCCAGAGGAGCCCCGTTTCCACCTCGTAGCTAGAGGAGTGATCCTATCCCTGCTTGGCTGGGAAATAATTCCCGGTGTTCCCGTCCCATCTCAAGAGGAGGCGCTCTCCACAGTAAAACCGAGAGGACCATGGTCGTTCCACCATTCCAAGAGTACCCCAGATGTCTCAGTCCTTTCCAGAGAAACCTGTTTTCCTTGCACTGCCTCGACTTTCACGCCGAGGATTGACTCACACCACGGTGGCACGTGGGACAGCCCTGTGGGAAAGCCTTGAGGAAAGCCTCATGGGAAAGCCCCGAGGGAAAGCCACAGATCCCTTGATCCACCGAAGGGAAGCGTGACACTGCTGCTACAGCTCGGGAGAAAGCGCACGTGCATGCCCCCACTCGAGACGAGGACTGACTCCCTGGGGAGACTCCAGAAGTACCCAAGATCCATGTCAGCACTGGAGAGGAATCCTCAGGTTCCGGCACCGACTCCACACAAGGTCTTAGGCCGGCATCGACGGGAGAGGAATCCCGAGAGGCCCCCGAGCAACTCGCATGGGGACTGGCCTTTCCTGAGGCCACCAGAGCGGGTCCCTGAGGTCCCCGTCGTAAGTCGAGAGCACCTGCCGCAACTCGAGAAAATCCAGGAGGTTCTCCCCTCCAGGCGAGATGAGGCCCATTTCCGCTGAGGCGTCTCGAGGCTAATCACACCTAACTCTGGAACTTCCAAAGGGTCCTTCACACCCTTGCTGCAACTCAAGAAGTTCCCCGACATACCCGTCTCCACTCGAGAGGAAGCACGAGAGTCCCGCCCACATCCAGAGGAGCCCCGTTTCCGCCTCCTAGCTCGAGAGGAGGGATCCTTTCCCTGCGTGGTCGGGAAAGAATTCCTGGCGTTCCGTCGCATCTCAAGAGGAGGCGCTCTCCACAGGAAAGGCGAGAGGAACTCCAGGTCGTGCCACCATTCCCAGAGTCCCCCAGATGTCTCAGTCCATTCCAGGGAAACCTGTTTTCCCTGCACTGCCTCGACTTTCAAGCCGAGGATCGACTCACACCACGGTGGCACGTGGGACAGCCCTGTGGGAAGCCTCGTGGGAAAGCCACAGATCTGATCCACGCGAAGGGAAGCATGACACTGCTGCTACAGCTCGGGAGGAAAGCGCACGTGCATGCCCCCACTCGAGACGAGACTGACTCCCCTGGGGAGACTCCAGAAGTACCCCAAGATCCATGTCAGCACTGGAGAGGAATCCTCAGGTTCCGGCACCGACTCCACACAAGGTCTTATGCCGGGTCCAGCCCCGGTGGATCCAGGGAATTCGAAGGTGGACGGCGTTGGCGTGGAAAGACTTGTTTATTTATTAATGTAAGATTAGATTAGGAAACTATAATGTAGTAAGAAGATTAAGTGGAGGAAGAGGCTGAATAGCTTGTTTACGCGGAAGGCCAATAAAATTCCAGACAAGGAATTTGCACCACTACGTTGGGCCCCGGCGCCGCTTGAATATCTAAGGGTGCCTCGCCTTAAGCTCCCTTTCGTGCGGGTCTTAACAGCCAGGGCAAGTAAGTAGACCTGGCGAGCCTCCGCACTCCAGGTGGAGATTCAGCCTGAAGTTAAAGTAAAAAGCAGAGAGAAGGAAAGGTAGAGAAGAAGAAAGAGAGAGAAAGACACGGGGGAGCCAGAGTCCCAAGAAACCAGGCTGAGAGACTAGTTCGAGAAGCTGGTCCGAGAAACTGGCCCGGCCCCTGGCCTCCTCCTTTATTGTTCAGAAGGCCTTTTATACTTTTGATAAAACATGGAGATCAATGGATAACACAAAATTATGTAGCGTTCACAACCCAGATCTTTCTGTATATCATTTTGTATACAAAAGGTCTCAGGTGATTTACATTATCTTCTGACCAAGAGGCTTGTTAACACTTTTTGGCTCTCTTCCTTAATGAATGTTAATTTTGTTTCCCCTGAAGTGTTTTTCTTTAATCTGCATCTCCTTAAAGCATTAAAGTTACATCTCTATAGAACAAAGGTGCAGTGGGTTATAACAAAGAAGGTACTTAACTCAAAGATCTAATGTTGCTAATACCAGGTCTACTACTTGTTTTTCTATATACCAACTATATCTAAAAATAAAGGATATGAAAATTTGGCAGCAAGCATTGACCCAAAAAATGAAACTTTTAATCAGTCCTATTCTAAAGATTTTGACTCCTCGAAAGCTCCTGCATTCCTAGGATGTTTTAAGCTTCCTGTGCCTCCTGCGGTCAGGAGGCCTCAAACAATCACAAGCGCAGCTGTACGAGTCCTACAGGCAGGCTAGAAAGCCATCAGAGGGTTTTTGGATTGAAACACTCTTTCAAATGCAGAAGACTAACGCGCTGAATTGACTTTTTCCAGAAAAGGTAGAAGAGTGAAAAAGCAGAGCACAAAACCGGCAGATTTTTGTTGGGGTACATGCTTAAAAATTTCCAGAGGGGTCCCTGAAGTCTGAGCACGCCTTGCGTATGTCAGCTTCCTTCCTCATAACCTTGTCAGGGCGGCCTCACACTGGCTCCCGGCAGTCTTAGGCCCGGCATCGACGGGAGAGGAATCCTGAGAGGCCCCCGAGCAACTCGCATGGGGACTGGCCTTTCCTGAGGCCACCAGAGCGGGTCCCTGAGGTCCCCGTCGTAAGTTGAGAGCACCTGCCGCAACTCGAGAAAATCCAGGAGGTTCTCCCCTCCAGGCGAGGTGAGGCCCATTTCCGCTGAGGCGTCTCGAGGCTAATCACACCTAACTCTGGAACTTCCAAAGGGTCCTTCACACCCTTGCTGCAACTCAAGAAGTTCCCGACATACCCGTCTCCACTCGAGAGGAAGCACGAGAGTCCCGCCCATCCAGAGGAGCCCCGTTTCCGCCTCCTAGCTCGAGAGGAGGGATCCTTTCCCTGCGTGGTCGGGAAAGAATTCCCGGCGTTCCCGTCGCATCTCAAGAGGAGGCGCTCTCCACAGGAAAGGCGAGAGGAACTCCAGGGTCGTGCCACCATTCCCAGAGTCCCCCAGATGTCTCAGTCCATTCCAGGGAAACCTGTTTTCCCTGCACTGCCTCGACTTTCAAGCCGAGGATCGACTCACACCACGGTGGCACGTGGGACAGCCCTGTGGGAAAGCTCGGGGGAAAGCCTCGTGGAAAGCCTCGAGGGAAAGCCACAGATCCTTGATCCACGCGAAGGGAAGCGTGACACTGCTGCTACAGCTCGGGAGGAAAGCGCACGTGCATGCCCCCACTCGAGACGAGGACTGACTCCCTGGGGAGACTCCAGAAGTACCCCAAGATCCATGTCAGCACTGGAGAGGAATCCTCAGGTTCCGGCACGACTCCACACAAGGTCTTAGGCCCGGCATCGACGGGAGAGGAATCCGAGAGCCCCCGAGCAACTCGCATGGGGACTGGCCTTTCCTGAGGCCACCAGAGCGGGTCCCTGAGGTCCCCGTCGTAAGTCGAGAGCACCTGCCAACTCGAGAAAATCCAGGAGGTTCTCCCCTCCAGGCGAGATGAGGCCCATTTCCGCTGAGGCGTCTCGAGGCTAATCACACCTAACCTCTGGAACTTCCAAAGGGTCCTTCACACCCTTGCTGCAACTCAAGAAGTTCCCGACATACCCGTCTCCACTCGAGAGGAAGCACGAGAGTCCCGCCCACATCCAGAGGAGCCCCGTTTCCGCCTCCTAGCTCGAGAGGAGGGATCCTTTCCCTGCGTGGTCGGGAAAGAATTCCCGGCGTTCCCGTCGCATCTCAAGAGGAGGCGCTCTCCACAGGAAAGGCGAGAGGAACTCCAGGGTCGTGCCACCATTCCCAGAGTCCCCCAGATGTCTCAGTCCATTCCAGGGAAACCTGTTTTCCCTGCACTGCCTCGACTTTCAAGCCGAGGATCGACTCACACCACGGTGGCACGTGGGACAGCCTGTGGGAAAAAACCCTCTGGGAAAGCCTCTGGGGAAAGCCAAAGCCACAGATCCCTTGATCCACGCGAAGGGAAGCGTGACACTGCTGCTACAGCTCGGGAGGAAAGCGCACGTGCATGCCCCCACTCGAGACGAGGACTGACTCCCCTGGGGAGACTCCAGAAGTACCCAAAGATCCATGTCAGCACTGGAGAGGAATCCTCAGGTTCCGGCACCGACTCCACACAAGGTCTTAGGCCCCGGCATCGACGGGAGAGGAATCCCGAGAGGCCCCCGAGCAACTCGCATGGGGACTGGCCTTTCCTGAGGCCACCAGAGCGGGTCCCTGAGGTCCCCGTCGTAAGTCGAGAGCACCTGCCGCAACTCGAGAAAATCCAGGAGGTTCTCCCCTCCAGGCGAGATGAGGCCCATTTCCGCTGAGGCGTCTCGAGGCTAATCACACCTAACTCTGGAACTTCCAAAGGGTCCTTCACACCCTTGCTGCAACTCAAGAAGTTCCCCGACATACCCGTCTCCACTCGAGAGGAAGCACGAGAGTCCCGCCCACATCCAGAGGAGCCCGTTTCCGCCTCCTAGCTCGAGAGGAGGGATCCTTTCCCTGCGTGGTCGGGAAAGAATTCCCGGCGTTCCCGTCGCATCTCAAGAGGAGGCTCTCCACAGGAAAGGCGAGAGGAACTCCAGGTCGTGCCACCATTCCCAGAGTCCCCAGATGTCTCAGTCCATTCCAGGGAAACCTGTTTTCCCTGCACTGCCTCGACTTTCAAGCCGAGGATCGACTCACACCACGGTGGCACGTGGGACAGCCCTGTGGGAAGCCTCGTGGGAAAGCCACAGATTTGATCCACGCGAAGGGAAGCGTGACACTGCTGCTACAGCTCGGGAGGAAAGCGCACGTGCATGCCCCCACTCGACGAGACTGACTCCCCTGGGGAGACTCCAGAAGTACCCCAAGATCCATGTCAGCACTGGAGAGGAATCCTCAGGTTCCGGCACCGACTCCACACAAGGTCTTATGCCGGGGTCCAGCCCCGGTGGATCCAGGGAATTCGAAGGGTGGACGGCGTTGGCGTGGAAAGACTATTATTAATGTAAGATTAGATTAGGAAACTATAGTGTAGTAAGAAGATTAAGTGGAGGAAGAGGGCTGAATAGCTTGTTTACGCGGAAAGGCCAATAAAATTCCAGACAAGGAATTTGCACCACCTACGTTGGGCCACCGGCGCCCGCTTGAATATCTAAGGGTGCCTCGCCTTAAGCTCCCTTTCGTGCGGGTCTTAACAGCCAGGGCAAGTAAGTAGACCTGGCGAGCCTCCGCACTCCAGGTGGAGATTCAGCCTGAAGTTAAAGTAAAGCAGAGAGAAGGAAAGGTAGAGAAGAAGAAAGAGAGAGAAAGACACGGGGGGAGCCAGAGTCCCAAGAAACCAGGCTGAGAGACTAGTTCGAGAAGCTGGTCCGAGAAACTGGCCCCCGGCCCCTGGCCTCCTCCTTTATTGTTCAGAAGGCCTTTTATACTTTTGATAAAACATGGAGATCAATGGATAACACAAAATTATGTAGCGTTCACAACCCAGATTCTTTCTGTATATCATTTTGTATACAAAAGGTCTCAGGTGATTTACATTATCTTCTGGCCAAGAGGCTTGTTAACACTTTTTGGCTCTCTTCCTTAATGAATGTTAATTTTGTTTCCCCTGAAGTGTTTTTCTTTAATCTGCATCTCCTTAAAGCATTAAAGTTACATCTCTATAGAACAAAGGTGCAGTGGGTTATAACAAAGAAGGTACTTAACTCAAAGATCTAATGTTGCTAATACCAGGTCTACTACTTGTTTTTCTATATACCAACTATATCTAAAAATAAAGGATATGAAAATTTGGCAGCAAGCATTGACCCAAAAAATGAAACTTTTAATCAGTCCTATTCTAAAGATTTTGACTCCTCGAAAGCTCCTGCATTCCTAGGATGTTTTAAGCTTCCTGTGCCTCCTGCGGTCAGGAGGCCTCAAACAATCACAAGCGCAGCTGTACGAGTCCTACAGGCAGGCTAGAAAGCCATCAGAGGGTTTTGGATTGAAACACTCTTTCAAATGCAGAAGACTAACGCGCTGAATTGACTTTTTCCAGAAAAGGTCAGAAGAGTGAAAAAGCAGAGCACAAAAACCGGCAGATTTTTGTTGGGGTACATGCTTAAAAATTTCCAGAGGGGTCCCTGAAGTCTGAGCACGCCTTGCGTATGTCAGCTTCCTTCCTCATAACCTTGTCACGGGGGTTCCTCACACTGGCTCCCGGCAGTCTTAGGCCCCGGCATCGACGGGAGAGGAATCCTGAGAGGCCCCAGCAACTCGCATGGGGACTGGCCTTTCCTGAGGCCACCAGAGCGGGTCCCTGAGGTCCCCGTCGTAAGTTGAGAGCACTGCCGCAACTCGAGAAAATCCAGGAGTTCTCCCCCCAGGCGAGGTGAGGCCCATTTCCGCTGAGGCGTCTCGAGGCTAATCACACCTAACCTCTGGAACTTCCAAAGGGTCCTTCACACCCTTGCTGCAACTCAAGAAGTTCCGCGACATACCGTCTCCACTCGAGAGGAAGCACG
>NW_017216879.1:0-12899 GCF_001704415.2 Capra hircus | reverse complement strand
CAGGAGCTCATGTGCCAAAAACTAAGAGCCAGTGTTCTCCAACAAAAGAAACATCACAATGAGAAGGCTATGCAGCGTAGTGAAGTGCCCATACCACTTGCCTCAGCTAGAGAAGCCCTTGAACATCCATGACTACCTGGCCCCACCAAAATAAATGCAATTTTAAAAATAACAAAAATTCATGTCAATGTATGGTGAAACCAATACAGTATTGTAAAGTAAAATAAAGTAAAAATAAAAATTAAAAAAAAATAAAAAATGGAAAATAAATAAATAAATAAATAAATAAGACCTTAAAAAAAAAAAAAACAGTGAGTTTAGCAGAGAAGTTAGTTACATATATTTTAGCAACAAGCAAATGTAATTTGCATGTTGAAAGCGCAAAAAATACTTATTTTTCAAAATGATATAATGATACTGATTAGAAGAAAATTATAAAAAATATTCTAGCAATAGTTCAGCAGATGAGAGGGAAGGGTATCCCAACCATCAGAGTTCAAATTTGTGGTGTGAATGCCTAAAAGCCTTGAAACATCATGTTGGTCAAATAATTTGAAGATACATATATCTACTAAGCTGTTAGCTATCTCTTTTGCACCTTTATATTTCATTCTGAGCCAGCTGGATTTTCTAAAAATAATGTGTAGATTTGTTTTGTTTGTTTTACATTCTGAGGAGACTTCCCATTCTGACCACATGCTAGGAAAGTTTTAATATATTTTCCATTAAATAATTCAAGTTTCATCTACTCTAAGCTTTCATACCATTAATCCCATATTGATTTCTTTTAGCAGGCTCTAGTGATGTTGTTCAAGCTGTTTTAGCCATTCTTTAATTTGGGTATAATGCTCACTGATTTGAATAGCAAATTAACACTTTTCTAATGTGCTTTTAGAGTGTGGTGAGCTGTTCTGTTTCAGGGTTTGGTTGGAAAACCGTGCCTTATTGTTAGGGCTGCAGTATCTTCTGATACCAAAGGAAAGACTACAAATATTCCAAACAAATTTGATTAAAGTAATGAACATTTTCTAAAGTGTTACAGAGTTCCTCATGAAAATATTTATTCCCATGGAAAACTCCCAGCTCCTTGAGTACATCATGATTTTATTAAGGGAATCTGTGAGAACTGACATGTCTCTGTGCATCGTGACTTCATCAACACACCTCTCTCTGAGGTGAAAAAACAAGTTACAATTCACATACTTCAGGAAAGCCATATTTAAATATGGAAAAAGCTTGTTTCAATAACAGTAAAAATGGCTGTATGAGAAGTGGATTGATATTTTTCTCTATTTGTCTCTGAGCATCTTCCTGAAAGTTGCGTCTTCACTTCCTACTGAAACGTTTTATTCTGCTGTTGTTCAGTTGCCCAGGCATAGTAACTCTCTGCAACATAATAAGGAATGCTATGTTCCTTATTATGCAGCACACCCACGCCTCACTGTCCATCACTATCTCCCAGAGTTTGCCCCAAATTGAGGTGCAACAAATTAGTTGTACCATCCGACCATCTCATCGTCTTTAGGCGCTTCTCCTTCTGCACTCAAGCTTTCCCAGCATCAGGGTCTTTTCCTATAGTTAGTTCTTTGCATCGGGTGGTGAAAAGTATCAGAGTTTCAGCTTCAGCAAAAGTACTTCCAATGAATATTCAGGGCTGATTTCCATCAGGATTGACTGTGTTGATCTCCTTGCAGTCCAAGGGACTTGCAAGAGTCTTCTCCAACACCACAGTTCAAAATCATCAATTATTCCATGCACAACTTCCTGTCTAGTCCACCTCTCCCATCCATACATGAGTAATGGAAACTATATAGGTATGATCTGATCGACCATTCATTTCAAAGTAATGCCTCTGCTTTTGAATATGCTCTTTAGATGGTTACAGCTTTTCTTCATAGGATCTAGCGCCTTTTAATTCCACGGCTGCAGTCACCATCTGCAGTGATTTTGGAGCCCGAGAAAATAAAGTCTATCACTGGTTCCATTTTTCCCCATGATTTCCCTATTTGATGTGAAGTCACGGGGCCAGATGCCATGATCTTCATTTTTCGACATTGAGTTTTAAGCAAGGTTTTTCACTCTCTTCTTTCTTTCCATCAATACGCTCTTTAGTTATTCTGCACTTTCTGTCATATATGTGGTGTCAGCTGCAAATCTGCGGTTATTGATATTTCTCCAAGCAATCTTGATTCTAGTTTGGGCTTCATCCAGCCTGACATTTCACATGATGTGCTGAATATAAGTTAAATAAGCCGCATGACTATACAGCCTTGATGTGCTGCCTTCCTAATTTGAAGCTAGTGCATTTTTTCTATGTCCAGTTCTAAGTGTTGCTTCTTGACATGCCTACAGATTTCTCAGCAGGCAGCTAAAGAGGTTTGGTATTTGCATCTTTTCAGGAATTTTCCATAGTCCAAAAAATCAGATGTAGATGTTTTTCTTGAACTCCCTTGCTTTTTCTCTGATCCCATGGATGCTGGCAATTTGATCTCTGATTTCTCTGACTTTTCTAAATCCAGCTTTAACATCTGGAAAGTTCTCGTTCATGTACTGCTGAAGCCTAGCTTGAAGAACTTTGAACATGACTTTGCTTACATGTGAGATGTGTGCAATTGTGTGTTAGTTTAAACAATCTTTGGCATAGCTTTTCTTGAGGATTGGAGTTTAAACTAACCTTTCCAAGTTCTGTGGCCATTGCTGAGCTTTTCAAATGTGCTGGCATATTGAGTGCAGGATTTTAATGTTATAATATGGTAAGACTTGAAATTCCATAGCTGGAAACACATTACCTCTAGTAACTTTGTTCATAGTTCTGTACTAAGGGCTCCTTGATTTCACATTCCAGGATGCCTGGTTCTGGTGAGTAAAGACACATTCACAGTTATGTGGGTCATAAGATCTTCTTCTTCTCCTTCTTTTTTTTTTTTTCAAGTTCAGTTCTGTGTATTCTTGCCACCACTTCTTAATATATCTGCTTCTGTTAGGTCCATATATTTTCTCCCTTTATTGTGCCCATGTTTGCATGAAATGTTCCCTTGGTATCTGTAACATTCTTGAGGTGATCTCTGTTCTTTGCCATCCTATTGTTTTTCTGTGTTTCTTTGCATTGATCCCTGAGGAAGGCTTTTCTATCTCTCCTTGCTATTGTTAAGAAAACTGCATTCAAATGGATTATCTTTCTTTTCCTCCTATGCCTTTAGCTTCTCTTCTTTTCTAAGTGATTTGTAAGGCCTCCTCAGACAAACCTTTTGCCTTTTTGCATTTATTTTTCTTGGGTATGGTTTTCTTCATTGTCTCATGCAGAATGTCATGACCCTTGGTCCATAGTTCTCCAAGCAGTCTGTCTATGAGATCTAATCCCTCAAATCTATTTGTCACATCCACTGTGTAATCATAAGGGATTGATTTTGGTCAACCCAATGGTCTAGTGGTTTTCCATACTTTCTTCAATTTAAGGCTGAAGTTTTCTTTAAGGCATTGCTCATCTGAGCCATGTCACTGCTCAGTCTTGTTTTTTTTTTTTTCTGACTGCATAGAGCTTCTCCATCTTCGGCTGCAAAGAACATAATCAGTCTGATTTCAGCAATGACCATCTCAAGAGTCATCTCTTGTGTTGTTGGAAGAGGGTTTCCTATCAATGGTGAGTTCTCTTAGGGAATTCTGTTAGCCTTTGCCATACTTCATAGATATTCCAAGGTCCACCTTGCCTGTTATTCCAGATATCTCTTGACTTCCTACTTTCTCTAGTAGGCAATGAACGTGGGCAGTATAGGCCCTCATTCCTCTGCCTTTTCTAAATCCATCATATATATTTGGAAGTTCTTGGTTCAAATACTTTGAAGCCTAGCACAAAGAATTTTGAGCATTATCTTGCTTAGTATGTGAAATGAGCACAATAGTGCAGTACTTTGAATAATTTTCAGCATTACCCTTTGATGTGGGGATCAGTACGTGGTCATGTGTACACTAGAGCTTGCTCTGTAGTGGCATAATATGTATTCCATAGTGCAAACCCAGAAGTTGGATCATGTATGCCATATAATGTCAACTCAGTAGAGGTAGGATGCTACTTTCAGAATGCAAGCTCAGTAGCTGTGCTAAGCCTGCTGTAGAACACTGGTTCAGCAATGGTAAGATGTGTGTTCTAGAATACAGGATCAATAGTGTTGTCACATTTCCTCCAGAGTTTAGCCACTGCAGAAGTGGCATGTGTGCTTAGAATGGGGTCTTAATAGTGGTGAGATGCATGCTCTACATCTCAGTCTCAGCAGAAGAGAGATATGTTCTCTAGAGTGCAAGCTAGTAGTTACAAGACACATGGTGTGATGACCTGTAGTACCCAAAGGAAGCAGTGGAAGTTGTCGCAGCATGAAACACTGAATGGTGAAAACGTACTTGGTGTGTTTGAGCCACAGTAGACAAAGAAGCATTCCAAGAATGGTTTACCTATGATTTACAGGATGGTGGTAATTACTGAGTGCATTCCATCTAATGTAGATGGAGAGGCACTGAAGCCATGTCATAAAACTGAACCAGTGCTAGTTATAATCTCTGAATCTAACCTAACATGGCAAGGTTTTTCTGTACACCTGGTAATAAGATCTGCAAGATAGCTGTGAGTTTTCTTCCTTTTTTTTTTCCCTGATAAAACACATACTCCCCATCACATCCAGGATGGTTTGAGCACAGGACTCGCTCTGTTCTCAAGTTTCTGTCCCTCACAGTCTAGGAGAGAAGTAAAAAAGTTGGTGCCAGAAAGAGTTGGATGGGGACCTTTAGCAGCTGTGGTCTGCCAGAAGTCACAGAGCAGGCTGTGTCCTGGATAATCTGGGTGGGTGCATGGCATTTGTTGATGTTTGAGAGTCAGCTGTGTCGATGTTGGGAGCTGAGTCATCACCTGCATACCCACTACCTGTCCTTGAGGTGAGCCCTCTCTAGGGACTCCTGATCGAAAGAACACATTAATGTACTAAGGTGGCCACCAGAAATACACGAGACTTAAATAACAGGAGATTTTTTCTCGAGTTCTGGAGGCTAGCAGTCCAGCATCAAGGTGCTGACAGTGTGGTGTCTCCGGAAATCTCTTTCCGTGATGAGCAGACAGCTGCATTCCTATGTCCTCTGTCCCTGTATGTCCATACATCCTTGATGTCTTTGTCCTAATTTCCTTTTTATCTTCTGGCCATGCTGCTTTTCTTCTGGGTCTACTTTCCAGACCAGGGATTGGCAGTGAAAGTTCTGAGCCCTAACCACTTGCCTTCCATGGAATTTCCCTCTCTCTTTTTATATAGAGAACCATCAGATTGGACTAGGCCCACTCTCGTGACCTTGTTTTAACTTAATCACCTCCTTAAAGGTATAATCTGCAAATAGGGTTACATTCCAAAGTGTTGGGGGTTAGAAATTCTACAGATATTTTTTAATGAATTAATTTATTTGACCGGCACCAGGTGTCAATTGTGGTATGTGGAGTCTTTGGTCTTCCTGGCGGTAGGTGGGATCTAGTTTCTGACCATGGACAGAAGCCCAGGCCCCTACACTGGGAGTGGAGAGTTTTAGCCACTGGACTTTGGGAAAGTCCCCCAACATATGGATTTTGCAGGGCACAATGAAGCCCAAAACAGGGTTGATGGTAGGGTGATTTGCCTGGCTGACATTTGCACCCTACCTGCTCCTTGGAAATATCTGAGACCTTTAATAACTTGACTCCTGGACCAATTTTGGAAATACTGATTCTGTGGGCATGGAGTAAGATCGGCAGAATCAAACAGAGCATAAGTAGTTTTCAAAAGTTCTCTAGTTCAATTCAGTTCAGCTCTTCAAGTCAGTGCCTGGACTCTTTGTGACCCCATGAATCGCAGCATGGCCAGGCCTCCCTGTCCGTCACCAACTCCCGGAAATCACTCAGACATACGTTCATCGAGTCAGTGATGCCATCACAGCCATCTCATCTCTGTCGTCTCCTTCTCCTCCTGCTCCGAATCCCTCCCAGCATCAGGGTCTTTTCCAATAAGCCAACTCTCGCATGAGGTGGCAAAGTACTGGAGTTACAGGCTGTAGCATCATTCTTTCCAAAGAATTCCCAGGGCTGATTTCCTTCAGAATGAACTGGTTGGATCTCCCTGCAGTCCATGGGACTCTCAAGAGTCTTCTCCAACATCACAGTTTGAAAGCATCAATCCTTCAGCGCTCTGCCTTCTTCATAGTTCGTCTCCCACATCCATACATGACCACAGGAAAAACAACAGCCTTGATTAGATGGACCTGAGTCGGCAAAGTAATGTCTCTGCTTTTGAAGATACTCTCTAGGTTGATCATAACTTTTCTTCTAAGGATTAAGCGTCTTTTTAACTTTTTTGGTTGCAATCACCATCTGCAGTGATTTTGGAGCTCAAGAAAAAGTCTGACACTGTTTCCACTGTTATTCACTGCTTAATAGGGACACCATAAGCAGCCTGGGCAACACCTGGAGCCTGTGAGAAACTCAGACTCTCAGGCCCCACCCACAACTGTTGGATGAGAATGTGTTTTTGCACAAGACACATAGGCAATTCCTTAGATTCTCTGACGGTTAAGAAGCACAGCCCAGATTTGAAAGTGTGGCCCAAACGGAGATGTTTGTATCCAGATCTCTGAGCTTTGCTTATACCCTAACTTCCTTCAATACAAAGGACATCCAGAAGCCCCCAAAGAGGGTGTGGAGCTCCTAGAATCTCTGAAGGGTGGTGATGGAGGATGAAGCTCCCAGCTCAAGCTACAACATCTGATTGGTTTATTGAATTGCCAATAACCTGCTCCTCCCAAGGCAGGTGCTCAGTGTGTCACATGAAGAAATAAATAAATTCCTGACTCTCAACCCTTAGGGTCTCCTGAAGGAGTAGATTCTTGGGTATTTTGAGCATACTCTTATTGTTGCTTGGACTCCCGTTGTGCCTCAGCTGGTAAAGAATCTGCCTGCAATGTGGGAGACCTGGGTTTGATCCCTGGGTTGGGAAGATCGCCTGGAGACACGAAAGGCTATCCACACCAGTATTCTAGCCTGGAGGATTCCATGGACAATATATAGTCCGTGCGGTCACAAAGGGTTGGACACAACTGAGCACCTCTCACTGATTCACTGTTGCAATTTAGTTGCTAAGTTGTGTCTGAGTCTTTTGTGACCCCATAGACTGTAGCCTGCCAGGCTTCTCTGTCCATGGGATTTCTCAGGCAAGAATACTGGAGTGGTTGCCATTTCTTCCTCCAGCAGATCTTTCCGAACCAGAGACTGAACCCAGGTCTCCTGCATTAAGAGGTGGATTCTTTACTGCTGAGCCACCAGTGACCAATCTTTCCAAAATTATTGGATGATTTTACACCCTGAGATTTACTTCACTTCAGAATCAAGTGAGGCAAACATTGAACTTTCAGATTCCCATGGCCCCTCCTAGGCAATTTGAGTTTCTTGGGTGTGATATGCAGCCTTGGAATCTCTATGTTTAATAATGTCCCAGGTGATTCTGAGATTTGAGCAATCTTTAGACACATATGAAAGTGAAAGTCTTAGTCATCCAGTTGTGTTTGACTCTTTGCAAACCCATGGAGAGTACCTCACCAGGCTCCTCTGTTCATGGAATTCTCCAGGCAAGCGTAACTGGAGTGGATAGCCATTTCCTTCTCCAGGAGATCTTCCTGACCCAGGGATTAAACCCCAGTCCTTCTGTACTGCAGGCAGATTTTTTACGCTCTGAGCCATCAGGAGAGCCTAGAAGCGATAAATCAGTAGTCAAAATGTTCCTTCCTTTTCCCTAAGTTTTGCAAACATTTTACAATTGACATCCAAAATGTTTCTCGTTGTAAGTGTAAACACTGCAAAAACTGTACCTTTTGGCAAACAATGAAAATAAGCCCTCTAAGTAAATCAAACTAGGAATTCCCTGGCAAACCAGTAGTTAGTGCTCAGTGCTTTCAACCTGGTGACCTGGGTTCAGATCCCTAGTCAGGAAACTAAGCTCCTGCAGGAAGTCTCATGGTGTGTCCATAAATAAATAAATCTATAATATCATGCTTTCAAACATATCCAGAAGAATGTAAAGAGCATAGAGTTTTAAAAACTATTTAGTTTTATTCACTTATTTGGTGCTTTAGGTCTTAGTCATGGCATGCAGGATCCTTTTTCCACTCTACTGCCCTCTGGCATGTGGGGTCTTACCAATGTGTTAAACCCACATTCTCTGCATTGGAAGGCAGATTCTCAACCACTGGACTTCCAGGAAGTCCCTAGCCTTGGGTTCTGATAGTCACCAACATTGGAGAAGGACATGGCAACCCACTCCAGCAATTTTCCCTGGAGAATTCAATGGACAGAGGAGCCTGGCTGGCTACAGTCCATGGGGTCACAAAAAGTCAGACACAGCTGAGCAACTAGGCACAGCACTGACCATCAAGCTTCTTAAAAGAGCATGAAATGAGCTCTTTCTAATGGTCAGTTTTTATTTGTTTCCCTCTGTTTCATTGAGATGTAATGGACATATATTCTGCAAATTTAAGGTGAACACATTTTGATTTGATAAGAACAGTATTTTTTATGTTATATTGGTTACAGCACTTTAGATCATATTCATTAGTGAATATCAATTTTTATTCTAATTCAGCGAACACTGTTACCTTATAATGAATGGAAATACACATATTTCTTCTCTGAAACCCTCTCTGAAACCCACGAATCTGTGTGCACAGGGCTGTAAAGGTCAGTGGGAGGGAAAGCTTGAGATATAATCTAGGTGCTGCAAAGGAGGACAGAGAAAAGGGCGAGTAAGGGGGGAAGAGAGCAGGAAGGGGGTGAGGGTGTGACCTGACACCCCTGACATGGTTTTAAGACAGCGTGAGTCCCTGCCTAGAAAAAGCTCCTGGGGTTCAGCATGAAGATCCACAGTGAGAATCCTGGGAATCCAGCAGGTGCTGAGTCTTCAAGCGCAGGTCACTTGGGAGAAAGCTTGCTTCCTGACCTCCTCACCCTGCCTCCCCCACACCCACCCACCCCCTTGCCCTTGGAAGAGGACAGGGGTTCTGCTGTTTGCAGCTGGAGAATTTTCTGGCATTGGAAGAGAGCCCTTGAGTTTTTAGGTTGCTGACATTAGCCCATGCCCTGTTGGCATAGCTGTGTGGACCACCTTCCCCTGCCCTCAAGCTATTGAACCCCAAATAACTAATGATGCAGATAAACTGGAGAAAAGGTGCTGGCCTCTGGATGCCAGAGAGGGAAGTGGGGACACTCACCACCGTGAGACCTGGAAAATAGGCCCTGGGAGGCGCCCTGAAGCCCCACCCACATTCTTTCCTCCCTCTAACATTTTGCTAGAAATGTTTCTAGTTGAAATATCCCATGGGGAAAAACTGGTTCAGAAACATGATTGGAGCCCAGTTTCAGTACTATGGATTGGACTAGAATTGGCTTTAAAAGGCTTGGAATCTCCTGATGCAGCCTCACTGGGAAAGGCTTTTGGAGAGCCAGGTAGAAGAAGTTCCATGGACATTGGACACAGGAAGCGGTTCTGCTATTCCCAGAGAAATCTTTCTGGGACGTGGAGACAAAGACACTCCAGCTTCACCCTCCACTTGGTCTCAGAGTAGGAAGTGTTTAGCTGCACTCAGTCAACTGGACTTCAGGAGCTGGTGAGCCATGGGGTTTGGAATGCTTCCTTTTGTTCTCTGCAGCCATGAGTCTGCAAAATTTCTCTGTAAAGGGCTAGAGAGTAACCAGGCATTAAGGGACATGAGGACTCTCCCATTAACGGGGTGAAATGACCTCAGGCAGTGGCAAATGATAACGTCTGTGTTCCAATAAAACTTTCTTTGTGACACTGAAATTTAGATATCATATAATTTTCACATGTCACAAAACTTTCCTTTGTTTCCCCACAAATTAAAAAATAAAATGTAAAAATATTAAACGTATTTTTAAAGTTTAAAAAAAAAAAAAAACTAAAATATAAACATCGATCTTAGCTTGCTGGTTGAAAAACAAAACAAAACAAAACAGGAAGCAAGCCAATGTGTCAATCCCTGTATAAACCATTTGCCTATATAGTGCAGCTTGCATCCCATTAGTGACTTGTGACATGAATTTAGTATGCTGGATTCTGCTTACGAAAAATAGAAATTTTCTTTAAACCTAAACGACATCAGCTGTAAGACACAACATTATTCCTTTTATTTTTGGTCACATCCAGGGGCATGTGAGATCACAGGTCCCTGACCAGGGATTGAAGCCATGCCCCTGGCCTGGAAGTGAGGAGTCTTAAATACTGGATTACCAGGGAAGTCCCACAGCATTATTTTTCATACCAATATAAAAGATATATTTATATACATAGGTGTGTGTGTGTGTGTTCAGTTGCTTCAGTCATGCTTGACTCTTTGCAACCCTATGGACTGTCGCCCGCCATTCTTCCCTGTCCATACTGATTCTTCAGGCAGGAATACTGCAGTGGGTTGCCATGCCCTCCTCCAGGGGGTCTTCCTGACCCAGAGATGGAATCTGCATCTCCTAGGTCTTCTGCATTGGCAGGAGGGACCTTTACCACCACGGCCATCATTTACACAGAACCAAAACAAACTATGATATGCTACTGATGAAATGTGATCTGGTATCACAAATGGTCAAATGAAAACTTTAGAATGTCCTTTAATGTCTATGAAACGTGTTAATGGCATGGAAGCTATCAACAAGTGTATTATATGGAGAGAAATTGTGTTACAAACCTTAATTTCAATGAGCACCACCGCCCCTGTCAGCATCCAGCTACATACTGGCTGACTTTCTCTCTTGCATGATAGTTTTAATTCATTCAGATTTGGAAGTCATTAAATGCTTGGAGAAACTGTTTCTCAGCCTTTTGGCTAAGATCAAGTGTAAGTATCCTGGGGAGCCAGGAATGAGTGGGTCAAGCTTGAGGTACAGATAAACGGTTGTTTAATAACAGTTACTGTTTATTTACGCAGCAGACATGTAGCCACTGACAGACACTCCATGTTGTTCTAGAAGCCAAAATACAGCAGCCCAATAGCTCTGGAGCTGAATATGGCATGTGAGTTGGGGGAGGCTGTGCTTTCTGACATCAATGGTCAGGAGAGCCTGGCAGAGAAACTGTGGACCATGGCAGCTCAGGAGTTGGGCGGTGGTACTTGAGACAGCGTCCAAGGCAGGGGGAGCAGTAGAAGTCATGAGAAGGCCCCGTCCTATCTCCTTGTTACCCTTGGGAGATTGGGTCTGGGAACCCTGCACCTGCAGATAGCAAAATCCAGGGGTGCGCAAGTCCATTATATGAAATGGTGCAGTCTTTGCATGTAACTTAAGGGGACACTCCCACATGCTTTAAATCATCTCCACATTCCTTATAATACCTAGTACAAAGTTCAGTTCAGTTCAGTCGCTCAGTCGTGTCCGACTCTGCCACTCCATGAATCGTCAGCACGCCAGGCCTCCCCGCCCATCACCATCTTCCCAGAGTTCACTCAGACTCATGTCCATCGAGTCCGTGATGCCATCCAGCCATCCCATCATCAGTCGTCCCCTTCTCCTCCTGCCCCCAATCCCTCCCAGCATCAGAGTCTTTTCCAATGAGTCAACTCTTCACATGAGGTGGCCAAGGTACTGGAGCTTCAGCCTCAGCATCATTCCCTCCAAAGTAATCCCAGGGTTGATCTCCTTCAGAATGGACTGGTTGGATCTCCTTGGAGTCCAAGGGACTCTCAAGAGTCATCTCCAACACCACAGCTCAAAAGCATCAATTCTTCGGCCATCCAGCCTTCTTCACAGTCCAACTCTCACATCCATACATGACCACTGGGAAAACCATAGCCTTGACTAGATGGACCTTAGTTGGCAAAATAATGTCCCTGCTTTTGAATATGCTATCTAGTTTGGTCATAACTTTTCTTCCAAGGAGTAAGCATCTTTTAATTTCATGGCTGCAGTCACCATCTGCTGTGATTTTGGAGCTCCCAAAAATAAAGTCTGACACTATTTCCACTGTTTCCCATCTATTTCCCATGAAGTGATGGGACCAGAAGCCATGATCTTCGTTTTCTGAATGTTGAGCTTTAAGCCAACTTTTTCACTCTCCTCTTTCACTTTCATCAAGAGGCTTTTTAGTGCGTCTTTACTTTCTGCCATAAGGGTGATGTCATCTGTATATCTGAGGTGACTGATATTTCTCCTGGCAATCTTGATTCCAGCTTGTGTTTCTTCCAGTCCAGCATTTCTCATGATGTACTCTGCATATAAGTTAAATAAGCAGGGGTGACAATATACAGCTTTGACGTATACCTTTTCCTATTTGGAGCCAGTCTGTTGTTCCTTGTCCAGTTCTAACTGTTGCTTCGTGACCTGCATGCAGATTTCTCAAGAGGCAGGTTAGGTGGTCTGGTATTCCCATCTCTTTCAAATTTTCCACAGTTTATTGTGATCTACCAGAGCCTAGGCTTTGGCATAGTCAATAAAGCAGAAATAAATGTTTTTCTGGAACTTTCTTGCTTTTGCCATGATCCAGCGATGCTGTGTAAATAGTTTCACAGTGTAAATGTTCTCTCTGTCTCTGTCTCTGTCTGTCTCTGTCTGTCTGTATGTCTCTATGTCTGTCTGTCTGTCTCTCTCTCTCTCTATCTATCTATCTATCTATCTATCTATCTATCTATCTATCTATCTATCTATCTATCTATCTATCTATCATCTATCTATACTGGAGTGGGTTGCCATTTCCTTCTCCAATACTGCTGCTGCTGCTGCTGCTGCTTCACTTCAGTCGTGTCCAACTCTGTGCAACCCCATAGACGGCCTTCTACCAGGCTCCTCTGTCCCTGGGATTCTCCAGGCAAGAACACTGGAGTCGGTTGCCATTTCCTTCTCCAATGAATGA
>NW_017216878.1:0-12899 GCF_001704415.2 Capra hircus | reverse complement strand
GTAAGTTCGAGAGGCACCTGCCGCAACTGAGAAAAATCCAGGAGGGTCTCCCCTCCAGGCGAGATGAGGCCCATTTCACTGAAGGCAATAATCAAGGAAATTAATCACAATCTAACAAATCTAGAAACTTCCCAAAGGGGTCCTTCACACCCTTGCTGAACTCAAGAAGTTTCCCGACATACCAGTCTCCACTCGAGAGGAAGCCACGAGAGTCCCGCCCAACATCCAGAAGGAGGCCCCGTTTCGCCTCCTAGCTCGAGAGAGGGATCCTTTCCTGCGTGGTCGTGGAAAGAAATTCCGCGTTCCGTGCACCTCCAAAGAGGAGGAGCCCTCTCCAACAGGAAAGGCCGAGAGGGAACTCCAGAGTCGTGCCAACATTCCAGAGACCCAGATGTTTCTTCAGTTCAATTCCAGGGAAACCTGTTTTCCCTGCATGCCTCGACTTTTCAACGCGAAGGTTCGACTCCCACACCCACGGTGGCACGTGGGGGGAAAAAACAGCCCTGGTGCAACCTCCGTGGGGAAAGCTCCGAAGGGAAAGCCTAAGACGGGGACCTCAGGGACCCGCTCTAATGGCTCAGGAAAGGCCAGTCCCCATGCGAGTTGCTCGGGTGCCTCTCGGGATTCCTTCCCGTCGATGCCAGGGCCTAAGACCTTGTGTGGAGCGGTGCCGGAAACCTGAGGATTCCTCTCCAGTGCATGACATGGATCTTGGGGTACTTCTGGAGTCTCCCCAGGGGAGTCAGTCCTCGTCTCGAGTGGGGGCATGCACGTGCGCTTTCCTCCCGAGCTGTAGCAGCAGTGTCACGCTTCCCTTCGACGTGGATCAAGGGATCTGTGGCTTTCCCTCGAGGCTTTCCCACGAGGCTTTCCCACGAGGCTTTCCCACAGGGCTGTCCCACGTGCCAGCCCGTGGTGTGAGTCGATCCTCGGCTTGAAAGTCGAGGCAGTGCAGGGAAAACAGGTTTCCCTGGAATGGACTGAGACATCTGGGGACTCTGGGAATGGTGGCACGACCCTGGAGTTCCTCTCGCCTTTCCTGTGGAGAGCTGCCTCCTCTTGAGATGCGACGGGAACGCCGGGAATTCTTTCCGACCACGCAGGGAAAGGATCCCTCCTCTCGAGCTAGGAGGCAGGAAACGGGGCTCCTCTGGATGTGGGCGGGACTCTCGTGCTTCCTCTCGAGTGGAGACGGGTATGTCGGGGAACTTCTTGAGTTGCAGCAAAGGTGTGAAGGACCCTTTGGAAGTTCCAGAGGTTAGGTGTGATTAGCCTCGAGACGCCTCAGCGGAAATGGGCCTCATCTCGCCTGGAGGGAGAACCTCCTGGATTTTCTCGAGTTGCGGCAAGCTGCTCTCGACTTACGACGGGGTCCTCAGGGACCCAGCTCTGGTGGCCTCAGGAAAGGCCAATCCCCATGCGAGTTGCTTGGGGGCCTTCTCGGGATTCCTCTCCCAGTCGATTCCAGGCCTAAGACCTTGTGCTGGAGTCAGTGCCGGAACCTGAGGATTCCTCTCCAGTGCTGACATGGATCTTGGGGTACTTCTGGAATCGCCCCAGGGGAGTCAGTCCTCGTCTCGAGTGGGGGCATGCACGTGTGCTTTCCTCCGAGCTGTATGCAGCAGTGTCACGCATTCCCTTCCCGTGGATCAAGGCATCTGTGGCTTTCCCTCGAGGCTTTCCCAGAAGTCTTTCCCACAGAGGCTTTCCCACAGGGCTGTCCCACGTGCCACCGGTGGTGTGAGTTCGATCCTCGGCTTGAAAGTCGAGGCAGTGACAGGGAAAACAGGTTTCCCTGGAATGGACTGAGACATCTGCGGGACTCTGGGAATGGTGGCACGACCCTTGAGTTCCCTCTCGCCTTTCCATGGTGGAGAGCGCCTCCTCTTGAGATGCGACGGGAACGCCGGGAATTCTTTCATCGACCACGCATGGGAAAGGATCCCTCCTCTCGAGCTAGGAGGCGGAAACGGGGCTCCTCTGGATGTGGGCGGGACTGCTCGTGCTTCCTCTCGAGTGGAAGACAGGGTATGATCGGGGAACTTCTTGAGTTGCAGGAAGGGTGTGAAGGACCCTTTGGAAGTTCCAGAGGTTAGGTGTGATTAGCCTCGAGACGCCTCAGCGGAAATGGAGCCTCATCCTCGCCTGGAGGGGAGAACCTCCTGGATTTTCTCGAGTTGCGACAGGTGCTCTCGTCTTAAGACGGGGACCTCAGGGACCCGCAGTGGTTGGCTAAGGAAAGGCCAGTCCCCATGCGAGTTGCCTCCGTGGCCTCGCGGGATTCCTCTCACGTCAATGCCGGGCCCTAAGATCTTGTGTGGAGCCAGTGCCGGAACCTGAGGATTCCTCTCCAGTGCTGACATGGATCTTGGGGCACTTCAAGAGTCTCCCCAGGGGAGTCAGTCCTCGTCTCGAGTGAGGGCATGAACGTGTGCTTTCCTCCCGAGCTGTAGCAGCAGTATCACGCTTCCCTTCGCGTGGATCAAGGGATCAGGGGCTTTCCACTTCCGAGGCTTTCCCACGAGGCTTTCCCACAGGGCTGTCCCACGTGCCACCGTGGTGTGAGTCGATCCTCGGCTTGAAAGTCGAGGCAGTGCAGGGAAAACAGGTTTCCCTGGAATGGACTGAGACATCTGTGGCACTCTGGGAATGTGGCACGACCCTAGAGTTCCTCTCGCCTTTCCTGTGGAGAGCGCCTCCACTTGAGATGCGACGGAAAGGCCGGGAATACTTTCCCGACCACGCAGGAAAGGATCCCTCCTCTCGAGCTAGGAGGCGGAAACAGGGCTCCTCTGGATGTGGGCGGGACTCTTGTGCTTCCTCTCGAGTGGAGACGGGTATGTCGGGGAACTTCTTGAGTTGCAGCAAGGGTGTGAAGGACCCTTTGGAAATTGCAGAGATTAGGTGTGATTAGCCTCGAGACACCTCAGCGGAAATGGGCCTCATCTCGCCTGGAGGGGCGAACCTCCTGGAATTTCTGGAGTTGCGACAGGTGTCTCCACTTACGACGGGGACCTCAGGGACCCGCTCTGGTGGCCTCAGGAAAGGCCAGTCCCCATGCGAGTTGCTCGGGGGCCTGTCGGGATTCCTCTCCCGTCGATGCTGGGGCCTAAGATCTTGTGTGGAGCCGGTGCCGGAACCTGAGGATTCCTCTCCAGTGCTGACATGGATCTTGGGGTACTTCTGGAGTCTCCCCAGTGCAGTCAGACCTCGTCTCTAGTGGGGGCATGCACGTGCGCTTTCCTCCCGAGCTGTAGCAGCAGTGTCACGCTTCCCTTCGCATGGATCAAGGGATCTGTGGCTTTCCCTCGAGGCTTTCCCACGAGGCTTTCCCAAGAGGCTTTCCCACGAGGCTTTCCCACAGGGCTGTCCCACGTGCCACAGTGGTGTGAGTCGATCCTCGGCTTGAAAGTCGAGGCAGTGCAGGGAAAACAGGTTTCCCTGGAATGGACTGAGACATCTGGGGGACTCTGGGAATGGTGGCAGGACCCTGGAGTTCCTCTCGCCTTTCCTGTGGAGAGCGCCTCCTCTTGAGATGCGACGGGAACGCCGGGAATTCTTTCCCGAGCACGCAGGGAAAGTATCCCTCCTCTCAAGCTAGGAGACGAAAACGGGGCTCCTCTGGATGTGAGCGGGACTCTCGTGCTTCCTCTCGTGTGGTGACCGGTATGTCGCGGAACTTCTTGTGTTGCAGCAAGGGTGTGAAGGACCCTTTGGAATTTCCAGAGGTTAGGTGTGATTAGCCTCGAGACGCCTCAGCAGAAATGGGCCTCATCTCGCCTGGAGGGGAGAACCTCCTGGATTTTTTCGAGTTGCGGCAGGAGCTCTCGTCTTACGACGGGTGACCTCAGGGATCCGCTCTGGTGGCCTCAGGAAAGGCCAGTCCCCATGCGAGTTGCTCGGGGGCCTCTCGGGATTCCTCTCCTGTCGATGCTGGGGCCTAAGACCTTGTGTGGAGTCAGTGAGGGAACCTGAGGATTCCTCTCCTGTGATGACATGGATCTTGAGGGTATTTCTGGAGTCCCCCCAGGGGAGTCAGGCCTCGTCTCGAGTGGGGGCATGAACGTGCGTTTTCCTTCCGAGCTGTAGCAGCAGTGTCGCGCTTCCCTTCGCGTGGATCAAGGGATCTGTGGCTTTCCCTCGAGGCTTTACGACCACAGGGTTGTCCGACGTGCCACCGTGGTGTGAGTCGATCCTCGGCTTGAAAGTCGAGGCAGTGCAGGGAAAACAGGTTTCCCTGGAATGGACGGAGACATCCGGGGGACTCTGGGAATGTGGCAGGACTCTGGAGTTCCTCTCGCCTTTCCTGTGGAGAGCGCCTCCTCTTGAGCTGTGACGGGAACGCCGGGAATTCTTTCCCAACCACGCAGGGAAAGGATCCCTCCTCTCGAGCTAGGAGGCGGAAACGGGGCTCCTCTGGATGTGGGCAGAACTCTCCGTGCTTCCTCTCGAGTGGAGATGGGTATGTCGGGGAAGTTCTTGAGTTGCAGCAAGGGTGTGAAGGACCCTTTGGAAGTTCCAGAGGTTAGGTGTGAATAGCCTCGAGACGCCGTCAGCGGAAATGGGCCTCATCTCGCCTAGAGGGGAGAACCTCCTGGATTTTCTCGAGTTGCGGCAGGTGCTCTCGACTTAAGACGGGGACCTCAGGGACCCGCTCTAGATGGCCTCAGGAAAGGCCAGTCCCCATGCGAGTTGCTCGGGTGCCTCTCGGGATTCCTCTCCGGTCGATGCCAGGGCCTAAGACCTTGTGTGGAGTCGGTGCCGGAACCTGAGGATTCCTCTCCAGTGCAGACATGGATCTTGGGGTACTTCTGGAGTCTCCCCAGGGGAGTCAGTCCTCGTCTCGAGTGGGGGCATGCACGTGCGCCTTTCCTCCCGAGCTGTAGCAGCAGTGTCACGCTTCCCTTCCGTGTATCCTAAGGGATCAGTGGCTTTCCCTCGAGGCTTTCCCACGAGGCTTTCCCACGACGCTTTCCCACCAGGCTTTCCCACGAGGCTTTCCCACAGTGATGTCCCACATGCCACCGTGGTGTCAGTCGATCCTCGGTCTTGAAAGTTGAGGCAGTGCCAGGGAAAACAGGCTTTCCCGTGGAATGGACTGAGACATCTGCGGGACTCTGGGAATGGTGGCACGACCCTGGAGTTCCTCTCGCCTTTCCTGTGGAGAGCTGCCTCCTCTTGAGATGTGACGGGAACGTCGGGAATTCTTTCCCGACCACGCAGGGAAAGGATCCCTCCTGTCGAGCTATGAGGGATGAAACGGGGCTCCTCTGGATGTGGGCGGGACACTCGTGCTTCCTCTCGAGTGGAAACGGGTATGTCGGGGAACTTCTTGAGTTGCAGCAAAGAGTGTGAAGGACCCTTTGGAACTTCCAGAGGTTAGGTGTGATTAGCCTCGAGACGTCCTCAGCAGAAATTGGGCCTCATCTCGCCTGGAGGGGAGAACCTCCTGGATTTTCTCGAGTTGCGGCAAGCGCTCTCGACTTACGACGGGGTCCTCAGGGACCCAGCTCTGGTGGCCTCAGGAAAGTCCAATCCCCATGCGAGTTGCTTGGGGGCCTTTCGGGATTCCTCTCCCATCGATTCCCAGGCCTAAGACCTTGTGCGGTGTCAGTGCCGGAACCTGAGGATTCCTCTCCAGTGCTGACATGGATCTTGGGGTACTTCTGGAATCGCCCCAGGGGAGTCAGTCCTCGTCTCGAGTGGGGGCATGCACGTGTGCTTTCCTCCGAGCTGTATCAGCAGTGTCACAATTCCCTTCCCGTGGATCAAGGCATCTGTGGCTTTCCCTCGAGGCTTTCCCAGAAGTCTTTCCCAAGAGGCTTTCCCACAGGGCTGTCCCACGTGCCACGGTGGTGTGATTCGATCCTCGGCTTGAAAGTCGAGGCAGTACAGGGAAAACAGGTTTCCTTGGAATGGACTGAGACATCTGCGGGACTCTGGGAATGGTGGCACGACCCTTGAGTCCCTCTCGCCTTTCAGGTGGAGAGCGCCTCCTCTTGAGATGCAACGGGAACGCCGGGAATTCTTTATCGACCCTGCATGGAAAAGATCCCACCTCTCGAGCTAGGAGGCGGTAACGGGGCTCCTCTGGATGTGGGCGGGACGCTCGTGCTTCCTCTCGAGTGAAGACAGGTATATACGGGAACTTCTTGAGTTGCAGGAAGGGTGTGAAGGACCCTTTGGAAGTTCCAGAGGGTAGGTGTGATTAGCCTCGAGACGCCTCAGCAGAAAGGAGCCTCACCTCGCCTGGAGGGGAGAACCTCCTGGATTTTCTCGAGTTGCGACAGGTTCTCTCGTCTTAAGACGGGGACCTCAGGGACCCGCAGTGGTTGCGTAAGGAAAGGCCAGTCCCCATGCGAGTTCCTCCGTGGCCTCGCGGGATTCCTCTCACGTCAATGCCGGGCCCTAAGATCTTGTGTGGAGCCAGTGCCGGAACCTGAGGATTCCTCTCCAGTGCTGACATGGATCTTGGGGCACTTCAAGAGTCTCCCCAGGGGAGTCAGTCCTCGTCTCGAGTGAGGGCATGAACGTGTGCTTTCCTCCCGAGCTGTAGCAGCAGTATCACGCTTCCCTTCGCGTGGATCAAGGGATCAGGGGCTTTCCATTCGAGGCTTTCCCACGAGGCTTTCCCACAGGGCTGTCCCACGTGCCACCGTGGTGTGAGTCGATCCTCGGCTTGAAAGTCGAGGCAGTGCAGGGAAAACAGGTTTCCCTGGAATGGACTGAGACATCTGTGGCACTCTGGGAATGTGGCACGACCCTAGAGTTCCTCTCGCCTTTCCTGTGGAGAGCGCCTCCACTTGAGATGCGACGGAAAGGCCGGGAATACTTTCCCGACCACGCAGGAAAGGATCCCTCCTCTCGAGCTAGGAGGCGGAAACAGGGCTCCTCTGGATGTGGGCGGGACTCTTGTGCTTCCTCTCGAGTGGAGACGGGTATGTCGGGGAACTTCTTGAGTTGCAGCAAGGGTGTGAAGGACCCTTTGGAAATTGCAGAGATTAGGTGTGATTAGCCTCGAGACACCTCAGCGGAAATGGGCCTCATCTCGCCTGGAGGGGCGAACCTCCTGGAATTTCTGGAGTTGCGACAGGTGTCTCCACTTACGACGGGGACCTCAGGGACCCGCTCTGGTGGCCTCAGGAAAGGCCAGTCCCCATGCGAGTTGCTCGGGGGCCTGTCGGGATTCCTCTCCCGTCGATGCTGGGGCCTAAGATCTTGTGTGGAGCCGGTGCCGGAACCTGAGGATTCCTCTCCAGTGCTGACATGGATCTTGGGGTACTTCTGGATTCTCCCCAGTGCAGTCAGACCTCGTCTCTAGTGGGGGCATGCACGTGCGCTTTCCTCCCGAGCTGTAGCAGCAGTGTCACGCTTCCCTTCGCATGGATCAAGGGATCTGTGGCTTTCCCTCGAGGCTTTCCCACGAGGCTTTCCCAAGAGGCTTTCCCACGAGGCTTTCCCACAGGGCTGTCCCACGTGCCACAGTGGTGTGAGTCGATCCTCGGCTTGAAAGTCGAGGCAGTGCAGGGAAAACAGGTTTCCCTGGAATGGACTGAGACATCTGGGGGACTCTGGGAATGGTGGCAGGACCCTGGAGTTCCTCTCGCCTTTCCTGTGGAGAGCGCCTCCTCTTGAGATGCGACGGGAACGCCGGGAATTCTTTCCCGAGCACGCAGGGAAAGTATCCCTCCTCTCAAGCTAGGAGACGAAAACGGGGCTCCTCTGGATGTGAGCGGGACTCTCGTGCTTCCTCTCGTGTGGTGACCGGTATGTCGCGGAACTTCTTGTGTTGCAGCAAGGGTGTGAAGGACCCTTTGGAATTTCCAGAGGTTAGGTGTGATTAGCCTCGAGACGCCTCAGCAGAAATGGGCCTCATCTCGCCTGGAGGGGAGAACCTCCTGGATTTTTTCGAGTTGCGGCAGGAGCTCTCGTCTTACGACGGTGACCTCAGGGATCCGCTCTGGTGGCCTCAGGAAAGGCCAGTCCCCATGCGAGTTGCTCGGGGGCCTCTCGGGATTCCTCTCCTGTCGATGCTGGGGCCTAAGACCTTGTGTGGAGTCAGTGAGGGAACCTGAGGATTCCTCTCCTGTGATGACATGGATCTTGAGGGTATTTCTGGAGTCCCCCCAGGGGAGTCAGGCCTCGTCTCGAGTGGGGGCATGAACGTGCGTTTTCCTTCCGAGCTGTAGCAGCAGTGTCGCGCTTCCCTTCGCGTGGATCAAGGGATCTGTGGCTTTCCTCGAGGCTTTACCACAGGGTTGTCCGACGTGCCACCGTGGTGTGAGTCGATCCTCGGCTTGAAAGTCGAGGCAGTGCAGGGAAAACAGGTTTCCCTGGAATGGACGGAGACATCCGGGGGACTCTGGGAATGTGGCAGGACTCTGGAGTTCCTCTCGCCTTTCCTGTGGAGAGCGCCTCCTCTTGAGCTGTGACGGGAACGCCGGGAATTCTTTCCCAACCACGCAGGGAAAGGATCCCTCCTCTCGAGCTAGGAGGCGGAAACGGGGCTCCTCTGGATGTGGGCAGAACTCTCCTGCTTCCTCTCGAGTGGAGATGGGTATGTCGGGGAAGTTCTTGAGTTGCAGCAAGGGTGTGAAGGACCCTTTGGAAGTTCCAGAGGTTAGGTGTGAATAGCCTCGAGACGCCGTAGCGGAAATGGGCCTCATCTCGCCTAGAGGGGAGAACCTCCTGGATTTTCTCGAGTTGCGGCAGGTGCTCTCGACTTAAGACGGGGACCTCAGGGACCCGCTCTAATGGCCTCAGGAAAGGCCAGTCCCCATGCGAGTTGCTCGGGTGCCTCTCGGGATTCCTCTCCGGTCGATGCCAGGGCCTAAGGCCTTGTGTGGAGTCGGTGCCGGAAACTGAGGATTCCTCTCCAGTGCAGACATGGATCTTGGGGTACTTCTGGAGTCTCCCCAGGGGAGTCAGTCCTCGTCTCGAGTGGGGGCATGCACGTGCGCCTTCCTCCCGAGCTGTAGCAGCAGTGTCACGCTTCCCTTTCCGTGTATCCTAGGATCAGTGGCTTTCCCTCGAGGCTTTCCACGAGGCTTTCCCACGACGCTTTCCCACCAGGCTTTCCCACGAGGCTTTCCCACAGTGATGTCCCACATGCCACCGTGGTGTCAGTCGATCCTCGTCTTGAAAGTTGAGGCAGTGCCGGGAAAACAGGCTTCCGTGGAATGGACTGAGACATCTGCGGGATCTGGGAATGGTGGCACGACCCTGGAGTTCCTCTCGCCTTTCCTGTGGAGAGTGCCCCCTCTTGAGATGTGACGGGAACGTCGGGAATTCTTTCCCGACCACGCAGGGAAAGGATCCCTCCTGTCGAGCTATGAGGATGAAACGGGGCTCCCTGGATGTGGGCGGGACACTCGTGCTTCCTCTCGAGTGGAAACGGGTATGTCGGGGAACTTCTTGAGTTGCAGAAAGAGTGTGAAGGACCCTTTGGAACTTCCAGAGGTTAGGTGTGATTAGCCTCGAGACGTCTCAGCAGAAATTGGCCTCATCTCGCCTGGAAGGGAGAACCTCCTGGATTTTCTCGAGTTGCGGCAAGCGCTCTCGACTTACGACGGGGTCCTCAGGGACCAGCTCTGGTGGCCTCAGGAAAGTCCAATCCCCATGCGAGTTGCTTGGGGGCCTTTCGGGATTCCTCTCCCATCGATTCCCAGGCCTAAGACCTTGTGCGGTGTCAGTGCCGGAACCTGAGGATTCCTCTCCAGTGCTGACATGGATCTTGGGGTACTTCTGGAATCGCCCCAGGGGAGTCAGTCCTCGTCTCGAGTGGGGGCATGCACGTGTGCTTTCCTCCGAGCTGTATCAGCAGTGTCACAATTCCCTTCCCGTGGATCAAGGCATCTGTGGCTTTCCCTCGAGGCTTTCCCAGAAGTCTTTCCCAAGAGGCTTTCCCACAGGGCTGTCCCACGTGCCACGGTGGTGTGATTCGATCCTCGGCTTGAAAGTCGAGGCAGTACAGGGAAAACAGGTTTCCTTGGAATGGACTGAGACATCTGCGGGACTCTGGGAATGGTGGCACGACCCTTGAGTCCCTCTCGCCTTTCAGGTGGAGAGCGCCTCCTCTTGAGATGCAACGGGAACGCCGGGAATTCTTTATCGACCCTGCATGGAAAAGATCCCACCTCTCGAGCTAGGAGGCGGTAACGGGGCTCCTCTGGATGTGGGCGGGACGCTCGTGCTTCCTCTCGAGTGAAGACAGGTATATACGGGAACTTCTTGAGTTGCAGGAAGGGTGTGAAGGACCCTTTGGAAGTTCCAGAGGGTAGGTGTGATTAGCCTCGAGACGCCTCAGCAGAAAGGAGCCTCACCTCGCCTGGAGGGGAGAACCTCCTGGATTTTCTCGAGTTGCGACAGGTTCTCTCGTCTTAAGACGGGGACCTCAGGGACCCGCAGTGGTTGCGTAAGGAAAGGCCAGTCCCCATGCGAGTTCCTCCGTGGCCTCGCGGGATTCCTCTCACGTCAATGCCGGGCCCTAAGATCTTGTGTGGAGCCAGTGCCGGAACCTGAGGATTCCTCTCCAGTGCTGACATGGATCTTGGGGCACTTCAAGAGTCTCCCCAGGGGAGTCAGTCCTCGTCTCGAGTGAGGGCATGAACGTGTGCTTTCCTCCCGAGCTGTAGCAGCAGTATCACGCTTCCCTTCGCGTGGATCAAGGGATCAGGGGCTTTCCATTCGAGGCTTTCCCACGAGGCTTTCCCACAGGGCTGTCCCACGTGCCACCGTGGTGTGAGTCGATCCTCGGCTTGAAAGTCGAGGCAGTGCAGGGAAAACAGGTTTCCCTGGAATGGACTGAGACATCTGTGGCACTCTGGGAATGTGGCACGACCCTAGAGTTCCTCTCGCCTTTCCTGTGGAGAGCGCCTCCACTTGAGATGCGACGGAAAGGCCGGGAATACTTTCCCGACCACGCAGGAAAGGATCCCTCCTCTCGAGCTAGGAGGCGGAAACAGGGCTCCTCTGGATGTGGGCGGGACTCTTGTGCTTCCTCTCGAGTGGAGACGGGTATGTCGGGGAACTTCTTGAGTTGCAGCAAGGGTGTGAAGGACCCTTTGGAAATTGCAGAGATTAGGTGTGATTAGCCTCGAGACACCTCAGCGGAAATGGGCCTCATCTCGCCTGGAGGGGCGAACCTCCTGGAATTTCTGGAGTTGCGACAGGTGTCTCCACTTACGACGGGGACCTCAGGGACCCGCTCTGGTGGCCTCAGGAAAGGCCAGTCCCCATGCGAGTTGCTCGGGGGCCTGTCGGGATTCCTCTCCCGTCGATGCTGGGGCCTAAGATCTTGTGTGGAGCCGGTGCCGGAACCTGAGGATTCCTCTCCAGTGCTGACATGGATCTTGGGGTACTTCTGGAGTTCTCCCCAGTGCAGTCAGACCTCGTCTCTAGTGGGGGCATGCACGTGCGCTTTCCTCCCGAGCTGTAGCAGCAGTGTCACGCTTCCCTTCGCATGGATCAAGGGATCTGTGGCTTTCCCTCGAGGCTTTCCCACGAGGCTTTCCCAAGAGGCTTTCCCACGAGGCTTTCCCACAGGGCTGTCCCACGTGCCACAGTGGTGTGAGTCGATCCTCGGCTTGAAAGTCGAGGCAGTGCAGGGAAAACAGGTTTCCCTGGAATGGACTGAGACATCTGGGGGACTCTGGGAATGGTGGCAGGACCCTGGAGTTCCTCTCGCCTTTCCTGTGGAGAGCGCCTCCTCTTGAGATGCGACGGGAACGCCGGGAATTCTTTCCCGAGCACGCAGGGAAAGTATCCCTCCTCTCAAGCTAGGAGACGAAAACGGGGCTCCTCTGGATGTGAGCGGGACTCTCGTGCTTCCTCTCGTGTGGTGACCGGTATGTCGCGGAACTTCTTGTGTTGCAGCAAGGGTGTGAAGGACCCTTTGGAATTTCCAGAGGTTAGGTGTGATTAGCCTCGAGACGCCTCAGCAGAAATGGGCCTCATCTCGCCTGGAGGGGAGAACCTCCTGGATTTTTTCGAGTTGCGGCAGGAGCTCTCGTCTTACGACGGTGACCTCAGGGATCCGCTCTGGTGGCCTCAGGAAAGGCCAGTCCCCATGCGAGTTGCTCGGGGGCCTCTCGGGATTCCTCTCCTGTCGATGCTGGGGCCTAAGACCTTGTGTGGAGTCAGTGAGGGAACCTGAGGATTCCTCTCCTGTGATGACATGGATCTTGAGGGTATTTCTGGAGTCCCCCAGGGGAGTCAGGCCTCGTCTCGAGTGGGGCATGAACGTGCGTTTTCCTTCCGAGCTGTAGCAGCAGTGTCGCGCTTCCCTTCGCGTGGATCAAGGGATCTGTGGCTTTCCTCGAGGCTTTACCACAGGGTTGTCCGACGTGCCACCGTGGTGTGAGTCGATCCTCGGCTTGAAAGTCGAGGCAGTGCAGGGAAAAACAGGTTTCCCTGGAATGGACGGAGACATCCGGGGGACTCTGGGAATGTGGCAGGACTCTGGAGTTCCTCTCGCCTTTCCTGTGGAGAGCGCCTCCTCTTGAGCTGTGACGGGAACGCCGGGAATTCTTTCCCAACCACGCAGGGAAAGGATCCCTCCTCTCGAGCTAGGAGGCGGAAACGGGGCTCCTCTGGATGTGGGCAGAACTCTCCTGCTTCCTCTCGAGTGGAGATGGGTATGTCGGGGAAGTTCTTGAGTTGCAGCAAGGGTGTGAAGGACCCTTTGGAAGTTCCCAGAGCGTTAAGGGTGTGAATAGCCTGAGAGCGCCCCCGTGAGACGGAAATGGGGACCTCATGCTCGCCTAGAGGGAGAACCTCCTGGAATTTTCTCCGAGGTTGCGAAGCAGGTGCTCTCGACTTGGGACCGGGACGCACTCAGGGACTTGATCGCTTCTCGCTCGTACAATGGCCGTCGAAGGAAACGAGGCCAGTCGCGGCCT